>NW_006921767.1:3867949-3894545 GCF_000298275.1 Orycteropus afer afer | reverse complement strand
ATGTGAACTGCTGTACGAAAAGTGAATTTACTCTGTAAATCTTCACCCAAATCCTAATTTAAAAAAAAAAAGAATGTGAACTCTCTTCTGTGGGCAAAGGCCTTTTTCTTTTTAGTATTACACTGTTGCTGCTCTGCTCCAAGCAACTTGGCCTCAGAAACTGGGATGTATGCCATCTCCTAATCAGTGTGGCAGTTCCCAGAGTCCATCCACACCACTGTCCATGTGGGCTCTTTCCAAAAACGCCTTTCCATCCAATGACGGGTGTTCCCCAAATATCCTTGCTGTGGGACTCACAGGCAAGAACTGGCTAGACTGGAACGCTGCCCAGGGCGTTTGCAGAAATGTCACTGACTGACTGCCGGTCTGTGTATCTGGGATGACATGACACCTTTCAACCTCAGATTATGCAAAGCTCTCCGAGGCTCACACAGCTGGGAAACAGCTCTGATTGTTGACTCGTGACAAGAAAGCACTGCACGTTCACTTGTCTCCAAGCAAAAATACGCAGGGCTGGGGAACTAGAGGCAGAGCTGGCTACCAGAAATTGTCTATTAAGGAAATGAGGACACATCCTTACTCCCTACACTGAGATGTTTTTGTTCTCTTTGTAGTTCAAGCTTTTCAATGATGAAGCAGCTTGAACCCACCCCTTCTTATAATTCAAACTCCAATTCTAGGGAAGAGTTTCTTTGAAGAACAGAATGAACTGTTCAAGACTAAGAAGAGAGTCTTGGAATGACACTTGCAAATAAATCAAAAGTAGACAAAACAGCCTAAAGTATTAGAAAGATGTACCTGTCACCAAAACAGGTATAGAGAACAAGAAAAGAGAAAGCCAATAGAGAAACTTGGGGTGTGTGTGTGTGTGGGGGGGGTTGTTTCTGGGATAACACTCTCTACAGAATATCTTGTATTCATCCATAAACCAAATAAGATATTGAAAAATGTGAAATGAGAGATTTTCAGTATTTTCATAGGCAATAAAAATTTCAATCTGCTGCTGAGAATAATCTGTGTATTTGTCCATTTCCATGCATTTGATTTCAAATTTGTAGCTCTTATAACAACAACAGTTTTCATCCTGGGCCCACCTGTTTTTCTGGTGAAGGTCTACAAGCAATGCTTCACCAAAGCAAAATGAAAAAAAAAAAAAAACCACTAAAATGAAACAAACAAAACCTTATTTTAAGTCCAACAGCATCTCAAGATTTCCAGGTGATGGGCTGAGGGATGCTTCAAGATTCTGAAACTTAAGCATCCATTTACCCAACCTGAAGCATTTCTTCCCTAAATGAGAAAGCAAGCAAAGGCTACCCAGCCGTGTAATCTGCAAGTGCCTGCTTATAGGAAGGCAGAAGCTCTGCTTGGCCAACCCTCATTAGCTTGGTTAATTTGGTGGACAAACAAACACAATGCAGTCACAGATCCCTGCTCCCTGCAACCCTCATTTTATTCACAAGCTTTAACCTCCTCCTTCACATCTTATCCAAGAGTTGCTACCCAGAGGCAGTGAAGCAGACTTCCACCATCAAAAAACAGAGGATAGAAATCTAGGGAACAGGTCAGACATGGCAGTTTACAAGGCAAACTATGAACCTATGAGTCTTTGAGTGAAAATCGCATTCTTCCTACACATTAACCACTTCAAATTCCTAATGTTTCATCAATAATTGAATTGAACAAGCTCTCAAACCAAAGATGCCTCTTCTATAACCGAGTCACATCTGACTCTTAGCAACCCCCTCCTTGGGTTTCCAAGGCAGTATCACTATGGAAGTAGATTGCCCAATCTTCCTTCCGAGGAGTGGCTGGTGGGTTGGAACGACCAGCCTCCTGGTTAGCAGTCAAATGCCTGAGGCACTACATCTCCAGTGCTCCTTCTATAACCTAAAGTCACATTATAGATGTTCAATAAATGCCTGCTAAGTCTTACTCTGTATATTATGCATCCAATGTCATTTAATCCTCAAGACAACCCTATCAGCAGCTCTATTATTATTCCCATTTTAGAGATGAGGCAACTATGGCTTAGAGGGGGATAGATTACCTCCTCAGAGACTCCCAACATTGGGGCAGAGGGAGGACATGGACCCCGATATTGCCAACTCCAGGGTCTGAACACTAATCACACACAACCTATCAGCTCCATTCAGGCTACCCTGATGTCTGACCACTGACCTCAGGCCTGGTTCCCACCCTAACTCACATGCTGATGGAACATCATTCCTCTCCCACCTTACGTGCAGCAAAGCTACCAGGCCCCTGAAAAGAGTTTTAAGCAAAATCTGAGGGTGACTTCCCTGTCCTGGACTCACCTCATCTCTGCACACCCATCTCCCACTGTCAGGGGAAAGTTCAGCCCCTATTTATGGTTATGGCCCTGCTACAGGGCCTCCTACGTGCAGGTTCCACAGCCTCTTTGCTCCATAGGGTAGGTTCTATTTGAATATAAGTATGGAAAGGGTGAGAGCAATGGATGCTCAGGTCCATCTGTTAGTTATTTTCTTTACAAGAGTAATCATTATGTTATACCACTTCCCCTCCTTATTGGAACTGGCTTATTAGAACACCATTAGTCATCAGGGGAGAGATGTTAACCCATGGCTAAAAAGCTTGAGCGAACAAAGAGGTAAAGCTTGTGATACCAAAGGCACAAGTAAGTGGGTGTCTGCTTGATCCTATAGGTCAACCTGGTCAGGTTATCCTCTGCATCTGTCAGTGCCTAGCACGATGCCTGGTATGATATATAAGAATATGAGGAACTGTACTCACTGAATACTTAGGAAGGATTTTGTTTAACTCTTCCTGGTACCCACTCTTAAAATCACGAGAATGAAAACCAAAGAGATGTGCTACAATTTCATCTGGGACACCATTTTTTATTCCCTCTTTCTTATTTTGTCTAAGTCTTTTTATAGCAGGATATGTTTTGTTTTATACTCAGTTGTGCTCCCCACCAGACCTATCAAAGTGCAGATTAGGGCAAAGAATGAACACATTTCATCACCAGGGACCAGAAGCCATCAAACAAATTAAAATGAGCCTGAGGAGGATGCTGGGCAAGTTATTTAACCTCCTGAGGCTCTGCTCTTTCATCTGTGATATGGAGGGGAATGCCTCATTGGCAACAGTACCTACACTACAGGGGCTTTCTGAGGATGAAATAAAATAATGCACCTAAAATGCCTACTTCTGTAGTGATACTGCCTCGGAAACCCAAGGAGGGGTCGCTATGAGTCAGGTCCGACTCAACGGCACATTAACAACAACAACAACAAAATACCAACACCCATACACCTCAGTAGTGCTTGGTGTGTTTAACAGTACTTGGGCAGCCTATATGAGACATGAGAGAGGACACTGACTCAAGAGAAAATACTTTTCTTATTTTGGTAACAGTATCAGCATGGTGTCAGTTGATGTTGGCTTCAATCAGCTCTTCGAATCTGTCTAACTTCTGGCCTACCCTTGCTATTTTATAATGTGTTTATAATCTGCCCTTCCCAACACACACACACACACCCCTACCCAATGAAGCAGATGGAGAAACTAATGTATATGCATATACAAAGCCCCCACAGGCTCTGGCACCCAGTGCAACTCAGTGAATATAATTTCCTTTCAAGTCCCTTCCTTGGTCCTCAGTCCAACACATAACTGCCTTATAGATTCTTACTCATCACATATATCTGCAGACAGGCAAGCACCATTTCTGAACATTGAAAGAACCACTACAGATAAATCACAACAGAACACCAAACTCAAACTGTCGAATTGCAATCATTTAATCCAGTGGAACTGAGTAACATATTTATAAACCAAGTCCTAGTCTTCTTTATGGAAGCTCTGGTAGCCTAGTGCCTAAGGCACTTGACTGCTAACCAGAAGGCTGGCGGTTCAAAGCCACCAGCCACTCCTCAGAAGGAAGATGGAGCAATCTACTTCCGTAGTAATACTGCCTCGGAAACCCAAGGAGGGGTAGCTATGAGTTGGGTCCCACTCGATGGCACATAACAACAACAACAGTCTTCTTTTATAAACTATAAGAAGAAATGTATGTGGCAGCCTACAATTCCCTTCGCTGAATCAGGCTGTACTGTGAGATACACCATGAAATGGCTATTTGTTGAAGCTTTTCAGAAACAGAAAACATACTGAATAGTCTGATAGATGTATTTCAATGTGTTTAGACATCTGGAACACCTTTTGATACAATTGTCTATTAGACTCACTTATCTCCAGGAGTTCTGAAATGGCCAAAATTGTTTTTGGGATTTGGAGTTTTATACAGCTTGATCTGGGTAGATCTAGTAGAACAAAAAGAAGGTCTCCCAACAACCTGGAAACAATTTTTAACAATTTTGTTAAGTTGGGGGTCATGGAAAAACGCATGCTTTTTAATACAAACCCACCCTTGGTTAGCAATCTGAAAAGTGCTGAAAGCTAACAAGACAGTCCTTTGGATTTTCAATTCATCCACTGAACACATACATACACACCATGAATCTGCAGCATGGACAGCAATGCATCTAGTGCTGAGGACACAGCCTTCAAAAGGACAGTCATGTGTGGTTGCAGCCAGGGAGACACAATAAACAACTCACCAAGTATTTGGTGTCATACCAATTATTCACAGTTACAGTTGTGATAGATGCCATGAAATCAGGGTACCAAATGTACTCTGTGAGTCACAGAGAGCTTCCTGGAGGTGGTGAGGTATGAGCTGAATTGGGAAGGATAAAAAGGTTCAAACCCACCAGCTACTCCTTGGAAGGAAGACTGGGCAATCTACTTCTGTAGACATACTGCCTCAGAAACTCAAAGAGGGGTTGCTGTGAGTCTAACTGACTCAACGGCAGTGAGTTTGGTTTGGTTTGGTTTTAGTGAAGAGTAGCTGGAAAGACTGCTCCAGGCAGAGGAAAGACCAAGAACAAAGGCCCAGAGACACAAAGGGGTTTGGGAGTATATTCCCAGAGACAAGCAGGGCCAGGGAGAAGACAATGAAGAGTGGTAGCTGGTGGGAACCAGAGCATGCTGGATTTTATAGCCATCGAAGAGAAAAGTATGACACAGAAGATTTAAAGGGGAGAGTGATATAAGATTTTCATTTCTAAGAAATTATTCTTGCTGACAGGTAAACAACAGATTGAAAGGGGAATAGTAAAGAACATACATAGAAGGAGCTACTGATGTGATCAAGGCAAGAGATGGATGGTGGTTTTCAACCAGGGCTGATTTTTGTCCTCCAGGGGTCATTTGGCAATGCCTGGAGACATTTTTGATTGGGGGCTGCTACTGGTATCTTCTAGGAGCTCTGGTAGCATAGGGGCTAAGACACTTGCCTGATAACCAGACGGCTGGCGGTTCAAACCCACCAGCCACTCCTCGGAAGGAAGGTTGGGCATTCCTACTTCCGTAGTGATACTGCCTCGGAAACCCAAGGAGGGGTCGCTATGAGTCGGGGCCGACTCGATGGCAAATAACAACAACAACAACAACTGGTATCTTCTGGGTAGAGTCTGGGAATGCTGCTAAACATCCTACGGTGCACAGAAGAACGTCCCTTCCCCTCCAAAACAAAGACTGTCTGGCCCAAAATGTCAGTAAGTGCCAACTTTAAGAAGTTTTGAACTAAACCAAGGTGATCTTCAATGGGGGTGCAGAGCAATGGATAAATTCAAGGTGTAACTAGGAGGTAAAACTGACAGGACTCAGTGATAGATTGGATGTGGGGGTGAGAGAGCAGAAGGCACAGAAGATGAGTCTCAAGTTTCTCCACTATTGCAAGGAAAGTTATGTCTAGAACTTCTCCTTCCCAGAAAGCAAAAGAAGTTTTTGCTCTGGAACGCTTTTGCTCTTCGAATCTGGTGACTAAGCCAGGGTGGGAAACAGGCTGGAAGCAAAACTCTTTAACTTACTCAAGTGTAGCATCACCAAGCCTCTTGCAGCCCAGCTGCGCTGCAGCTTCAGTTAGAATAGCCTTCCTAGGTCCCAGCTGCGTATTCTCTAAACTGTTAGGCAGTCTGTTTTAGAACTCTGATCTTTCTTAAAAGTTTTAAGAAAGGTTGTTTAGATGATGAGTAGAATCAAAATGGTGTGAAGGAGACAAGCATGTGTTTGGTTTGGCTCTATATTTGAGCCTAAATGCTTCATCTTGTTCAGCTGCTACATAAAGTGTGCTACATGGATCAGCAGTAAGTGGGAGCTCGTTTGAAAGCAGGGTCTCAGGTCCTACCCTAGCTCTATAGGACCGGAATCTCTAGGAGTTACCAACGGCCATTTAGTCAACTGCAATTCATCGTGACCCTATGTGTGTCAGAGTAATACTGTGCCCCATGGAGCACACACAGCTCACTGGACATTTTTTCAGAAATACATCACTAGGCCTTTCTTCCAAGGAACCTCTGGGTGGACTCCAACCTTTAACAGCTGAACACTGATCATTTGCACCAGAGACTCCACTCTAGGAACATGAAATCAGTGTTTTAACAAGCTCTCCAGGTGATTCCCATCATACTGAGGTCTCAGAATCCCTGATCTACCTCATCTGTAGGTACAGCACCAGCAAATCCTAAGTGCTCAGCAGGTGTCAAAAAAAATGAAGGTAATTTAAATAATGTGAGATCATTTTATGGAACAAGTTCTAGGACTTGAAGAACTGCTATCTAAAATCTTCAGAGTGTTTATCTACTTTAGCTTGTAACAGAGAAGTAGACATTAGAGCTCATTAAAAAAGATACAAGCATTGTACATGAGTTTCCAAGATATAAATCCTTCTGCCTTTTGGAAGAGAATACACAGTACCCAGTGGGAGTAGAGAGTAGGCCCAATGAAATAAACAAGTTCTTAAACAGCTTCCAGTGGGATGGAACTTTCTGGCTGACACAGGAAGGGCTACGGAGAGTTAACTTCAAGGAAGAAGGGCAAGCTTCCCTAATGCCTCTGCTGAGAAGGTCCAGGGTCTGAGGCCAGAGCCACCATCAAGGGTGCTTTGGGGTCAGGTCCTGTTTGAGTGTCCTCAAGGTTAGCATTGAGATCCATAGAAGGCCCAAGCAGGGCTCCAACTCCAGAACAAAACTTTCTCTGTAGGCTCAAAAAGCAACATCTTAATACAGTTGATTACCCTACAGGCCCACCCAACTGAAGTTTAAAAACATTCACAGTTTTGATTCAAGTATCACATTTTTGATTCTGAGTGTTTACCCAAACACTCCAGAATGAAAACAGAAAGGCAAGAAGGAATAATAAACCAGCTTAACAATGAATGATGTATAAACTCTGGGGAAGTAAATGGCTTATTTATAAATAAGCATCGCTTAAAACTACGCAGGAAGTCCAGATGACAGCATAAACAAGAGAGACTCAGGAACTTCTTCACCCAAACCCGGTGCCTCCTTGAAACCCAAGCTTTGCCCTCAGTTTTGGTGACTCGCCTACTCACACCCGCCTTTTGTGCGCCTGTGCGGTCCTGGGTGAGTCTCAGAGCTGTAAATATTTGCCCTTCGCCCAGAGCCGGCCAGCTGCTGAGACTGCAGCTGACAGACAGGCTGGGGGCCAAGAGGGGGTTGAGTCAGAAAACTTGCAGGCCTGGTGTGGGCGTATGGGAGAGGGGGGAGAGCAGAGGGCTGGGAGAAGCAAAGCGGATGCAGGCTCTGGGGCAAGCAAGTACTTCTCTCTGCAATGCCTTTTCGGGCAGGGCAACCGAAGGGTAGCTACAGCATGGGCCATGCCCCTCCCCAGGAAAGACGAAGTACTGATTTGTTGAAAATGTGGCCTCTGCAATCAGGAAAAACAGTGGTTCTCAACCAAGGTGATTTTGCCCCCCAGAGGACACTTAACATTGTCTGGAGGCATTTTTGATTGTCACAACTTGGGTGGGGGAAGAGGAACTGCTACTGGCATCTAGGGGGTAGAGACCAGGGATATTGCTAAACCTACAATTCATCAGATAATCTCCCCCCCCCCCACCTCACCGAACACAGACTTATCCAACCCAAAATGTCACTAATGCTGAGGTTGGGTAACCCAAGATAGACCCTAAGCACTAAATTCTAACTCTGCTGCAAGTCACTGTTTGATTTTGAGCAAATTATACAACCATCCTCAACCTGTTTCCTCATCTCGAAAGATTAAATAGATAATGCATGTAAAATGCTTAATACAGTTGCTGGCACATAACACTCAATAAGTACTTGTGGTTACACTGAGAGGCAACACAATAGTGGTTGGAGAGACTGGGCTGGACAGACAGACACACTTAGGTTCAAAACCCAGTTCTGGCACCTAAAAGCTCTGTAATCCTGGACCTATCTTACTTGACTAAAATGGAAACGACTAGGTGTTTAGCACAGTGCTTGGAGCTCTTCTAATTACCACCAGTATCAGGGCAAGAGGATGGCTCCAGAGGGAGATGTTTAAAAGAACTTCAAGGTAACACCTGAACATTCACTCTTGCCAAGAACTTTGCCAGGTTCTTTTCATATATTCCCTCCTTGAATTCTGACAACCATTTAGGGGAAACCAAGGCACCTGGAGATTAGGTCCCAAGGTCACCTGACTGGTTAACAGAAAGCTTAGATTAAAACGAGTTCCTAGTTCTAAAACTCCTTGATTACTATTTCGTTCCAAGCAGCAAGTTCCTTTAATTCCTTTTGGAATCCCTGGATGAAAACCCCTGGAGGGTGCCTGGCTGTGCTTTATTACCCTTGTGGAGTCTCTAGGGACCATAGTTTCCAACTTTGGAGAGGTTAAGTATCTTGGTAAAGATCACCCAGCTAGTTGGCAGCAAAACCCACATTTGAATCTAGCTTTTACTCCAGAGGCCTCTCTTCTGGCATCCTTCTTAATTTACTCCTCACTGGATGTGAGCTCCCGTTAGTCTTTCTGGAATCCCTGAGGGTGTATGAATATAGTTTACCCTGTGTGTCAATATTTCACCCTGTGTTACGTCTACAGGGACCATGGTGTCCAAATTTAACAGGGTAAGCCACCTTAAGATCAATCAGGGGTCTGTCTGAGCAGAAAAATCCAGTTCTGCCTTTGGAGCCCCATTCTTAATTCTTACTCTACATTAGGTTGTGGACCCCTTTTTGCCGTTCCAGAAACTCTGAAGGTGCGCAGCTAAACTACATTCGTTTTGTCTCGTCTACAGGGATCAGAGTTTCAAGCTTAAACAGGTCAATGATGTACTCCGGCAACAAAGCAACCAAGAGGGAGATATGGAAGCTCCTGGTATCCTTACGTCCAAAAAGACCAGGTGGGACCTTGGGAGTCTAGCATGGGGTCAAGGGCGGGCGGTGGACGCCTACCTTGCCACCGGGCGGCGCCGCCACGCAGCGGCTGAGCGAGTCGAGGCGCGCACTGTACTCCGTGAATTTCTTCTGGTAGCGCAACGCCGTCATCTGCAACTCGAGCTGCGTCGCGGCCAGCTGCGCCACGAGCGACTTTTCGCGCTTGCCTGCGCGCAGCGCCTCCTTCTTGAGCGCCTTGTGTAGCGCGCCCAGGCGGGCCTGCAGCGCGCCGTTGTGCGCCCGCAGCGCCCGCGCGCAGCAGTGGCCTCCCGCGCGCTGCTCGCCATGCGTTAGGGGTAGCCCACAGCCTTCCTGGCAGCGCCCCACCGGCCGCGCATCGCACGCGTCGCGCATGTGAGCCTCCACGTCGCGCCGCAGCAACACCTGGCCGCAGCCTGGGTGGCGGCAGCGTGCGGGCGCGAAGTCGCAGCGCTCGACGTGCTCCGGCAGCTGTTGCAGTTTGACCACCCGGTCACAGCCGCGAGCCGCGTGCGCGCACTTGATGTCTAGCTTGAGGATGAGGCGCTTGAGTGGCAAGACGTGGTTGAGCTCCTTGGCCGACAGGCGACCACGGCAGCGTGCGGGGCAGCTACCCTCCTGCACCACCCAGGGCAGCACGCAGCCAGCACAGAAGACGTGGCCGCACGGCGTGGTCAGTGGGTCCTCCAGGACCTTGTGACACAGCGCGCACTTCAGATCCGGGTCTACGTCGCCGTCGAAGCGGTCCAGCTCGAAGCCCATGGTGGCGGCCGGAGCCCGGGGTCACCGCCGGGCGGCCGGCCGCCCCCTCCCCACCCTGCGAGGCGGCCCAGACGCGCCGGCTGCGCCGCCCGCTTGCTAGCTCGCTCTCCCCTGACTGAGCCTAATTGCTCCAGACTTCCTTGGAAAATGCCCGAGGAACAGGACTCCTCCGGCCGTATTTGTACGAGCGCGAGCGCACACTCTTCCTGTCCAGGCGGTCTCCTGCCCGCCCCTTGCAAAAGGGAGGAGGCCGGAAGGCAAAGGAGGATAGGGTGATCCGGAGCCTCGCCGAGGGGGACTGGCCCGCATAGAACCTCAGCCGGAGCCCTGCTCTCCGGAGGTTCTCTTCCGACTTTATGCAGTTATAACTACAGGAGAAAACATCCCAGCCGAGAAAAGTTCACGGAGTTTGGAGCTGTGGTTGCTGCCTTCGTGAAGATGAGTTCTCCGGGAGCCCCTTACGAGATCGGTGAAGACTTTTTGTTCCTCCCTTTCCGTTTTTTTGTGGTTGACTGCATAATGCGGTAATACATCTCGGGTCCCGCTCTCCTAGCACTTACGGCCGTTATTTATTTATTTATTTATTTCCAGAGAAAGTTACCGAGCCTGCGGGACGTTCCTGCTACAGCTCCAATTCCCATCTGAGGTTCTGCGGACTCCAGAGCAGGCAGGCCGAGGTTAACAAGGCCAGAGAACCAATCTGCGGAGGCGAAAGCTGCCCGCCCGCTGCGGGGTGGGAGAGGCTGGCGTACTGGCTCTGTCCACTTCACCTAACACCTCTGGAGTGTCTTCACAGTGGGGCACGCGCTGTGCTGGGAGCTTCTAAATCGGTCCTTTGAAAAAATCATCAGTACACTTATTGTGACAGAATGTTAGATCCATTTACAAATTATTTTTCCGTGATTACAAAAGAAAAGGCTGGGTTGTAAAAAGTTAACTACAGAAGTCTCCACATAATCCCCCTCAATCATGTTAATTGCATTCTTTCTGTTTTGTTTTGTTTCCGACGTGTAGACTTCGTTCTGTTTCCATTTTACCATTGGAAACTTAGGCTAGAAGAAGACAAAAATTGTGTAGGACCCTGTAGTGTTTCTCAAATTTTAACGTAGTTGTTAATTATGATCCCGTGGGTCTAGGGTGGAGCCTGAGGAATCTGCACGTGTAACAAACTCCGAGGCAAAGCTGATGTTGCAGGTTCGTGGATTGCACTTGATTGGAAAATCCTGGCCATCCATGAGTCTGGCCTTTTTTCTTCCACTTGTGGGTAGCTTTTTAACTACAGTGAGCCTGACTGCATAATTTTCAGCAGCACTCCAGAGTGTGAAAGGATTATTTTGGGGATTCAAATCTAGTTGGAAAACTCATAGCACTGTCCACAGATTTGGTGATTTTTCTTTCTCCAAAGGCTTTGGACACTCCTAATAAACGTATAGTCAGAATTTCTGAAAATGAAATGAAGCTGTGAAATTCTTTTTTGGAATCTGCTTTCAGTTTCTGAAGAGCAAAGTGGAGAAGTTGGAGTCCAGGGCTTAGGTAACTCTGAAGCCTGAAAAGTGGGATTATAGCGTCCATTTTGTCTAATTGCTTTTTCTTCTCTCCTTTGTGTCGCTGGTGAAACTCCATGACCGACACTATTTAACTGCTTCATTGGAGTGAAAGGATTGCCTTGATGTCCGTAATGATTACTTGTTTTGAAGTGACATTTAAAAAGTTGTCATTGACAAGATTTTTCAGTACATGTTGAGTTCACTAGACAGTGTTCTTTAATTGGCATTGGTGGCATTTGTCTATTTGTGGTAGAGACTTTGTTTTAATATCCTTAATCAATTCATGCATTTCCTTGATAGCACAAGGATGGGGTTTTATTGGCCTGTGTTCAGATAAGCATGTGATGGGAATCTTCCATCAATGTATTTATTAAGCTGCTCACGAGCTCTCTTAATGGGTGAGAAAGAAATTCAACAAAGGTGTGCGGGATTGTCAGTTTCACAGGGTGGGCTAGTGTCAACAGAGTGATAATCAAACCAAACTGGTTTTGAGGAACAGCAAAAGCTGTCAAATACTCATAGACCAAAAACAGGAAATTAGTGCTTACTCTTGGTGTACTCTTTTTTTTTTTTCAAGTGGTCTCACCACCCCTCCATGGCCCCACAGAATGAAAGGTTGCTGATGAAATGCTATAGCTGAGGCCACAGAGAAGCTCCAGCCTGCTACTGTGGACTGACTGCTTTAGGCAAAAGGAAAGTCTGTCAGAACCACTTCTCTTTGGTTAATGTTAGTATGTACTCAAATTCCTGGACGGGGGGAATTAAAAAAAAAAAAAACTCACTGCCGTCGAAGGTCAGCCAAATAATAATTAATTAAAAGAGAAAATCCTAGATTGCATAATATTCTAGGACCATGCCTCTTATTCAATCTTTGAATTTTAAAAACAGAGCAACTAAGGGTCAGAAAGGCTAAGATAAACTTAGGGTAGGTTTTCTCACCCTTCACATTATAGACATTTTGGATCAGAAAATTCTTTGTTGTGGGGGCTGTCCTGTGCATTACAGTATGTTAAGCAGAATACCTGCTCTCTACTCACTAGATAACAGTAGCACACTCCCACACATACCCCTCAAGCCAATCAAAAATGTGTCCAGATATTGCCAAATGTCCCCCAAGGGCAAAATTGGCCCATGTTGAGAATTACAGGTTTAGGGTAACTTTTTGTTTATCACCCAAATCAAGCAGTACTAGCAGCCTATGTCCTCTGCTGGCAGAGGAAGGGCGGGGTGAACACACACAGTGAGAATGGCCCCACACTAATGCACCTGAAGAAAAACTGTGGAAGCTGGATGTTCAGTGTGGTAGGCCTTCTGAGAAATGGAGCTGATTTTTCCTAACATAGATCTTTAGTCAAATCTGAAGCATCTGGAGGTAATAGTGGTTGTTAGCTGCCCTTGAGTTGGCCCCTGTCTCAACTCATGGCAACCCCATGCACAACAGAATGAAAGGCTGCTTGGTCCTATACCATGCCCCTGATGGTTGCAGATGGGACCACTGTGATCCACAGGTTTTCACGAGCTGATTTTTGGAAGTAGATCCCCAGGCCTTTCTTCTTTGTCCCCCTTAGTCTGGAAGCTCTGCTCAAACCTGTTAAGTGCCGTAGTAGCATGCATGCCTTCACTGGGGTAGGGTTGTTTATATGGGGATGGATTCCTGTTGACAGGTGGATAGATCACCTTGAAAACTAAACGCGTTGCCTCCCACCACCCCTTCCATCACTACTCCATTGTTTTTCCATCAGATTCTGCATTTTCTAGTCAAGATGTAGTCCCAAGCCCAGTAGAAAGGTGATTTCTGTATTCCCCACCATTATAGCCTAATTTTCTCTCTGTTCTTCGTGACCTTTCCATCAGCTTACTAATATTAACTTACATTTACTGAGCTCGTACTCAGTGCCAAGTCGGGTGCTCACCATTTGATGTGCATTAGCCCATTAATTCTCACAGCGTATCTGCTAGATGTGTAATTAGTACCTTTTTACAGATGAAGAAAGTGAGGTTTACAGAGGTTACATAAGTTATCCAAATGGCAGTCAGGAATATAGACAGGTTCATTCCAGAATTCTCACTCTTAACCACTGTGAGCATAATGCTGCCTTCTACAGAGCCACTGCCTCAGGAGACACTAACAGATGATTCAGATAAGCCCTCACACCTCCATCTTTACTCATCTAACATTTCCCTGCATCAATCCACTGCTGCCTCTAGACACCTGCTAATTTGTGGGCTCAGAACTAGAAAAAGCAAACAAAGTCAAGGTGACTTATTTCTTTAGTGGCTTCCCAAGGCCTACTTATCTGTAGTCAGTTAGCTGAAATGGTATCATTCAGTTAGATTACTCAGCATCTTCTTTTACCAAATGGAAGTACTGCCAGAGAGTTATCTGTAAACAAATGTGAAGTATTTCAATCAGATTGTTTGCCATAGCTAATGCCTATCATTCTGGAGGACTGGAAGATTTCTTTTGCCTGTGTGGAGGCTGAAGAGAAGAGGTATGTAATTGTCCATCCCGGAGACTTTAAAGACTTGAAGAGGTCAAGATGGCCAATCACAGTGGGGACATCTGGACAGAAGAACAGGATGAGTTGGAAAAATGCTTCTTAGACATTTGTGCAAAAGTCAGGTGCTGCACATTGGTGAGACCTCCTTCTCCATCTCTCTAGATGGGATAACGACACAGCACTGTGCACATTCCCTTGGTAATATTCATCATATTTGATATGTCTTAATTTATTTAATAATTATTTACTTGTTGTTGTATGTGCCGTGGAGTCAGACCCGACTCATAGCGACCCCTCCTTGGGTTTCCAAGGCAGTATCACTACGGAAGTAGATTGCCCCATCTTCCTTCCGAGGAGTGGCTGGTGAGTTTGAACCCCCAGCCTTCTTGGTTAGCTACCAGAGCTCCCAATTATTTACTTAGTAGCTACTAAATTCAAAGTAGAAGAAAGACCTGGCAATCTACTTCTGAAAAATCAGCTGTGGAAAGCTTTATGGAGCACAGTACTACTCTGATGCACATGGGGTTGCCATGACTTGTAATCAACTTGATGGCACCTGTTTTGGTTTATTTGGCTTATATACTTGTTTTTGTTAGGTGCTCTGGAGTCAGATTCAACTCATGGTGACCTTGTGTATAACAAAACGAAATACTGCCCAGTCCTGCACCATCCTCACAATCGTTGCCATGCTTGAGCCGTTGTTAAGGGACTTGTCCCTCCTGATAACATGACCAAACCATGAGAGATGAAGTCTGGCCATTCTCGCTTCTAAGGAACATTCTGGCTATACTTCTTCCAAGACAGATTTATTCATTCTTCTCACAGTCTATGATATATTCAGTATTCTTCACCAGCACCACAATGCAAATGCTTCAGTTGTTCTGTGGTCTTCCTTATTCATCGTTAGCTTTCACAGGCATGTGGAAACCAAAGTCACTGCCATCCTGATTCCAACTAGTAGCAACCCTTTAGGACGGAGTAGAACCCCCCATAAGGTTTCCAAGGCTGTAAGCCTCTACAGAGTCAGACTGCCACATCTTTTCCCCACAGAACGGCTGGTGGGTTCAAACCACTAACCTTTTGGTTAGCAGCCAAATGCTTTAACCACTATTCCACCAGGGCTCCCTTCATGCATCTGAGGCTACTGAAAAGGCACTTGCTTTAGTCTTCAATGTGACACCTTTGTTCTTTAACACTTTAAAGAGATCCTTTGCAGCAGATTTGCCCAGTGCAATACATCATTTTATTTCCTGACTGCTGCTCCCATAAGCCTTGGTTGTGGATCCAAGTAAAATGAAATCTTGACAACTTCAGTGTTCTCTTTGTTTATCATGATGTCGCTTATTGGTCCAGTTGTGAGTAGGTGCTATTCTAATGTTGGCGCTACAGACAGGAACAAGATAGTCACTGTCCCTGAACTTATGGATCCCTCACTATAGTAGTGGTGAGGCACAAATCAATACTGAGATAATTATAGAATGTGGTAAGTATTCTATAGCTACTCAAAGGGTCGTCTAAAGTCCCCAAACATGGACATCACCTGTGAGCTTCTTGGAAATGCAAAATCTCAGGTCCCATTTGGACCTATTGTGTCAAAATCTGCATTTTAATAAGATCCCTAACTGATACGTGACTTAAAGTTAGATAAAGGAACCCTGGTGGCACAATGGTTAAGCATTCAACAGCTAACCAAAAGATCTGTGGTTCAAATCCACTAGCTCCTGTGCCAGAAAAATATGTGGCAGTCTGCTTCTGTAATAATTACAGCCTTGCAAACCCTATGGGGGGTGATTCTACTCTGCCCTGTAGTGTTGCTATGAGTTGGAATCAACTCCATGGCACATACCAACAACAACAAAGTTGGAGAAATAGTGCTCTAAAGGACGGAAACTGCCATGCCGGAGAGAGATTAGAGAAAACCAGGGCAGTCTGAGGAGACGAAATGTGAGTGGTTGCTTGAAGGATAATGAGCCAGCAGAACATTCTGGGCAAAATCAGCAGAAAGTACCAAAACCCAGACAGAGTTAAGTACTTGGTTTATTTAAGTGCAACAAAGTATGCCTACAGCTTGAGCAGAGTGCCCAAGGGGGAGAGTAGACTCAAATAAAGGTAGAGAAATAGGCAGGAGTCAAACATAGCAGGGCTTACAGAGCATGTACAAATAAGGAGTTTAAATTTATTCTAAGAATGTGGGAACTCTGTGCTGAAGGGTTTTTAAGGTGTGAAACAGGTTGATCAGTGTCTAATTTTCACCCTAGATTCTATGTTAAATTTGGGGAATGATGTCTACATTCTACCTCATATGTATAACATAAAGTACAGACTTAGTAAATACTTGTTGAACAAGTAATTCCTCTCTCTTTCTGCTGCATCTAAGTGCTTGCTTCTAGGACCCTAAACACAGGCTGATGCTATTAGCATTAGGTATATGTGACACAATATGGATTAGATAGGATTTTGTGGCCTGATCAGGGTACATATCCAACGTTTAGAACATTGTTCCTATCATGTAAGCTATTCCGAATGCTGAACAACCAACTCCCATATGAACAACTGAATGACCACCAGGTTGGGAGTTGGCAGGATTTTGTACAGAATGTGTGTATGTCTGACACAAATATGATTCTATAGACTCATGCCATTGTAGACATATGGATCTAGGGGGAATGTTTATTTCATTCCCAAAACACTGTCTCCATCATATTGAGAATATTGCAGATAAAAATATGAGAAAAGACAAAGGACCTAGCTCTTGTCCTCAAAGAGCCCTTACCCCAGGACTGTTCTCCAGATGAAATCACAAACAGTTTTAATGCAAAACCAAATGTACTGTGTATCTTATCCAGTCCAAACTAATGATTTTCAGATGAGGCAATAGAATCCTAGAGAAGTTAGGTACTCTCTATATATGATGAAATATTTGGTAGACAGAGACACCTAGATATGCAACAGTAAAGAAAGGATGTGGATATGTTGAAATCCTCCTGCATTGCTATTGGGATTGTAAAATGGGGCAGTCGTTTTGGAAAAAAGTTTGTCAGTTCCTCTAATGACTAGAGTTTCCATTTGACCCAGCTATTCCACTCCTATGTGTATATACAAGAGAACTGAAAACATTTGTCCATACAAAAACTTGTATATGGATGTTTGTAACAGCATTATTCCTGATAGCCAAAAAGTGGAAACAACATATATGTCTACCAACTGATGAATGAATTAATAAAATATGATATATCCATATAATAGAATATCATCCACCATAAGAAGGAATAAAGTACTGAAAGATGCTACAACATAGATGAACCTTGAAAACATTATATGAAAGAAGACAGACACAAAGGGCCACATATTATAGGTTTCCATTTATAAGGATTCTTAAGAGATAGAAATTAGATTATTCCTTGCCAGAAGCTGAGGGAAGGGGAAAATGGAGAGTAACTGCTAATGGTTATGGAGTTTCTTTTTGAAGTGATAAAAGTGTTCCAATTTATTGTAGTAATGGTAATATAACTGTGAATATATAAAAATTCACTGAATTATATACTTTAAAAGGTGGAGTTTTATGGGATGTGAATTATTTCTTCATAAAACTATTATGAAAAACATAAAAACATTAATCAAAAACAAACAAATTCACTGCTGTCGAGTCAATTCGACTCATAGCAACCCCTCCTTGGGTTTCCCAGGCAGTATCGCTGTGGAAGTAGATTGTCCAGTCTTCCTTTGGAGGAGTGGTTGGTGGGTTTGAACCGCCAGCCTTCTGGTTAGCAGTCAAGTGCCTTTTGGCACCATGCTATCAGAGCTCCTATATATTTATAGGCTTTTTTTTTTTTTTAAATTATATTAAGCTAGGGCTTTTTTCTCATTCATGCCACATGACTTGTATTACAACTCTTTTTCCCTGCAACTTTCTAAAATGCATTCAAAACGATTCAGGCATGAAAAAGCAACGAGAAAAGAATAGGCCATATCACTGAAAAGTCCAACTCAAACTCACTGTCATCAAGTCGGATCTGACTTAGTAAAAATGGCTTCAGGGCTGGCTGAATCCAGGTGTTCATGTGATCACATTGACAATCTATACTGCATTCCTTTGAGTTGGCTTCCTTCTTAGGCAGGCTCACCCCACATGGTTGCACAGGCGGCCCCCGCTGTCCAGAGGTGTATCTCATGGGTTTATCAACTCCAGCAGAAAGAACATCCTTTGCCCAATAGTTTCAATAAATGCTCAGGGCAATAGGAAATGGTGATCTGGCTTAGGCCATCTACACATTCCTCACCAGAGAATGGGGACAGCCTCAACCAGACCATACGAAATGCAGGGAGGGAAAGACTAGTTCCTCAAATACATGCCAGAAAGGCAAAATATGTATGTAAACTACAGACGTTTTACAGAAATCGTCACTAATTCCATGGGGGCACTAGGAGAGCATTACCTGGAAAACTGTATGAACACTTTATCTTGGAATGACTTTCACAAGATCCTACCAGCCTGCATTGCCATTATCAGTTATATCCTAACTTGAAACAATTGTCTGTGCTGGGAGTAAAAATATACATAATAAGGCAATGTAATGGTCTTTTTTATGTGTACATTCAAAACGACTTACATGAAACAATATACCCTCTTCCTTAAGCTAAATCATATGTAGGTTAAGTTTCCAAAGTCAACATTTAAAGTTTAAAAAGCATCTGTCATGTTGTCAGTGTTGGATCTCCTGGGCATTGGACAGTGACACTCACCTGTAATACTCAGTAAATTTGTCAACTGGCTTTTTATTTTGCCCAAATATTTACTCGTCCAAATACATTTTTTTTTCAGATTCCTAAAACCTCAGGACACTTGATTTTTCCTAAGGCAAGAAGGCAAGGAATGATATTTAAAGACTAAGACTTATGATCACATTAAATTGCCTGTAAAAAATAAGACGGCCCAATCATCACATATGTATGGGAAGTTATAAAATCATAAAAAGAAATATTAATAAGTGAAAACATAATACCAGCAGCACTGGTTTCATTTATAAAAAGGGAAATTTTATCTCCTATGAATACTGGAAAATCTTCCAATATTTAAGTCTCACTTTATGGAGTGTCTTTTAAAATAAGCAAGCTTCTTAAAGGCCTTGCAGCTCAAACCTGTGATCTAGAAACTCATTAATTTTAATTTTTCTCCTGGCACCTTCTCCTTCACTCTCATTTACTCTGTCTGTAAAATTATGATAATAATAATCCATGCTTACCTAACACACGGTAATAATTGCTAATTAACTAATTTTTATATGTAGAAATCCCTGAAGACTTTACACAGGTGGTATTATTATTGCTATTATTTTTTAGACTGATGGTAAAGATAGAACTTTCTGTTTTCAAATGTGACAAAGCAAAGAAACCAAACTCACTCTACAAGCAACACTCTAATGCTGCCCTCTTCAAGGGGATGGGATGTTATAAACTGCTTCCATGTCTCTTCTAGGAGCCCTGGTGGCATAGTGGTTAAGTGCTTGACTGTTAACCTAAAGGTCAGTGGTTTAAATCCTCTAGCTGCTCTATGCAAGAAAGATGTGGCATTCTGTTTTTGTAATGATTATAGCCTTGGAAACCCTGTGGGGCTGTTCTACTCTGTCCTATCAGTTGCTGTAAATTGGAATCATCTCAATGGCAATGAGTTGGCTTTTTTTTTTTTTTTTTTTCCGGTTTTCATGTCTCTGCCTATTACTGATTGATTTGATAAGCAAAGCCCTACAGTGTGATAGCACTTCCTCTTGACCCCTAGGGCCTCAAATAACCAGAGATATGATCAGTGTTTCATTAATGGGGCTCCTTTACAGGAGAACAGAGACCCCTTTGGCAGTACATCAGTCAGCAGAAGTCTGAACACAGATGATGTAAAATTGCAGCTCTCAAAACTAGTGACTTCCACGGTGTCCACATCCCCTTCCATTTAAATGTATAATACACAATTACTTTCATTTAAATAACATTTGATTCTACCTAAAAAACAAGCTTGCCCTTTGTTTTTCTTGCCATGTCTTTTTTTTTTTACTATTTTTACAATGAAAGAATAACTTCTATTCTTCTGGGAGGGCTTCAGGCACAACAGTTTTGAGATACCAGCCAAGCAAGAGAAATGTGACATTACCGTGCTTTGAAATCTTGTCCCAAAGCTGTGGTTTTGGTACTCAGATCAAGCAGGCACTTGGCAATGAAAGAGCTAAAACAAAACATTAACAAAAATAGTCTTACAATGGCATGGTGTTTCTAGGATAATCGTTTGTTATAGTTTAACAAACAAAAGTCACTTTAACCTTTCATTCTATTTCCACTGCTGTACAGGAACAGACAGGAAAACATTTCTACAAAGCTGGCTACGAGCTGCTTTTTACAGGGGCGCGAAGTAATCATGGAAAAAACTTCAGCAACGGTAATATTTTTCTATAAAGGTAAAATGGAAAATGTGTCCAAATGCTGGCATACTCTGTAATTTTGGCAAATAGCACACTCCATCTTGACGGAATATAAAGAGCCTTAGAAGTGGAATCCAGAAAGATGAAAGGACTTGAAGGACAGTGAGTCAGTTTGTCATTGGTGGGAATCTTTGTAGTAACTTATAATTTATCTGTGGGTTGTGTAAGCTCAAAGATGAAGATAAAGCTGGAATTGGAGAGCTCATACTAGTTTTCTCCCTATTGTAGAACTCAAAGTTTCTGGTGATACTTTAAACTGTAGGATACAAGTGAAAATGTGTTTCTCACTTTTTAAACGTGTTTCATTTTGTTTTTCCCTAGAAGGTCAATAACTGGCTAGCTAGAAGGGAAACTACCTGGTTTATCAATGTAATGTAATAAGAGGGTGATGATCTAAGAACTGCATAAACTCTAGACACCAGCCAGAATTCTCTTTGGAAGTGAGAATGGCCTGACCTCGTTTATCTCCCCTACTTTGGTCATGTGGTCAGAAGGGACCATTCCCTGGAGAAGGGTATCATGCTTGGTAAAGTAGAGGGTCAATGAAAAAGGGAAAGGCCCTCAATGAGATAGATTGACATAGTGGCTGTAACAATGGGCTCAGGCATAGCAAGGATTGTGAGGCTGCTGTAGGAACTTGCAGTGTTTGATTCTGTTGTACATAGGGTCGCTATGAGTCAGAGCTGACACAACAGCACCTAGGTTCAGTAACAACTACTAGATACTAGCAAAAACTTATGTGACTTTTGGGAAAAGTCAAAAGAAGCCCCACGTTTCACACTTTAATTGGAATTTTTTCCTTTCTGTGCAGAAATGTCCCCATGAATGGAGTTTTGATCCTATTTTTCCCACGTGACAAACAATTTACTACATTGGACAAACACTGTAAACCTACATAATTTATAGTTAAACTCAACCTAAGTCATTGAACAGCACTAGTCTAGGAGCCTGGGCAGAGAAGGTAGCTTGTGATCAACTACTAACCCTAAACCCGGGCAGTTTGAACGTACTCAGCAGCTCTGTGGAGGAAAGGCCTGGCAAATTGCTTCCATAAAGACTACAGCCAAGAAACCCCTGGGGAGCGGTTCTACTCTGTAATACATGGGGTTGTCATGAGTTGCAGGCCAACTTGACTGTAGCTAACAACAGCAGAATTCACCAGAAAAAGTACATATGACTGTGTCCCAAAACATTGGCAAATATTTTCTATAAGGAGCCAGACAGGAAATATTTTAGGCTTTGCAGGCTATGTAGTCTCTATAACTACTATTTAACTCTAGTATAGTAGCACAAAAGCAGCCATAAAATGCATAAACAAATAAGTGTAGCTGTGTTCCAATAAAACTTTATTTTCGAATGGGCCACCTTTGACACATGGGCCGTAGTTTGCCCACCCTCACTGTACATGAGTATATGGCAGTATATTCATAAGACAAAATCAGCTAACCTTGAGATCATAATGAGACCCAGTAGTGTGGGCTTTATAATGAACAGAGGCTCAATAAGTAATTGTTCAAGGAAGATCACAGAGTCACAAAAACCTACATTCAAAGCTTGGTTCCACCATTTATTGTTAAGTCTTTGGCAAGTCATTCTTTCACTTCAGTTTCCTCATCTGTAAAAGGCAGATGTTATTAGCACACTTGTTTCATAGAGTTGATGTAGGTTAAACATGATAACATTAAAACTAGGAGACCCTTGTGAAGTACTGGACACATACTGAGCTGAGTAATAACACTGAGACTGAATGAATGGAGTGATAGGGGACTGGCATTGCTTATGTGGTTCCTATGTTATCTCCCACAAATCAGGTTCAGATTTTCTGCCCTGGGGTCCTGGACTTTAAGGATCCTATGCATGTGCATGTGGGCTTGGGATATGGAGGAATAAAATTTGTTGCTGTTGAGCTGATTTCTACTCATGGTGACCCCAAGTGTGTCAGAGTAGAACCATGCTCCAGAGGGTTTTCAATGGCTGATTTTTCAAAGGTCTATCACCAGGCCTTTCTTCTGAGGCATTTCTGGGTGGACTTGAACCTGCACCCTTTTGGTTGGCAGCTGAACACATTAACCTTTGCACCACCCAGGGGCTCCTTTGGAGATATAGATGGAGTGATACTAAAAAGCAGTTTGCTGGCAAACTTCACCAGAAAGAAATCAGAGGATAAAAGATGAAGTCACATCTTAGCCACATAGAAATCATCTCTATGTGGAGTTATTTATTATTCTGAGAATTAGCCAGTTAGACACTATAACATCTTTGACAACAAATAAAAAATATATATATACAAAGAACATGATCTTCTCTCTCTTAAAAAAAAAACTGCAAACAATCTTTTGGGCAATTCCTTGACAGCAAATGACTGAGCAGCATTGTCTCTCAAGATCAAATGTGTCCACCATGCTGAACACAAAACCAAAGGGCCTTCACAGGAACCGCATTACTGACATTGCCAATTAAGAAACCCGTGTCACTACAAACCCAGTTCAAATAAATGAGGACAACTTTTGTTCACCCTTTGTTTACAGGGAGCAGAGGCAGAAATGGGAGACTTGTTCATTTGAAGGAGTCATAAGGTCATCTCCAGTCCCCAAGACTGAGCCTAGTCCCGGGCATACAGTGGATGCTCAACAAATGCTCATGGCATTATTAACCAATAGAAGAGAAAGTGTTGTGGCTTTCTCTGGCTTCCATTGGAACAGACACAGAGGTCTGAGCATTGTGCCATTCAAAACCCTTTCACAGGACTACGGGGCATATTGGAGACAGCAACTGATTGCATCATATTATATCTTGGCATAATTATATCGTAGGCCTTTGTCTCACTTGGTGCCAGTCAGTCTCAAGACACATGATGCTGCTTTGCTTTGCTTATGCCAACCCCCTGGGGTTGCCTGCTGAGTACATTTGGGAATTTTTGTGAACTCTGTTTGTGCCGTGAGTCACTTAGGCCCATAGTTTCATGCTTTGGAGAACCAGTTATGGCTTTTTCCCAGAGAAGATGATGAATAATGTGCATTTGAGTCCAGAAGGAAAAAGAAGAAATTTGGGGCTGGATCAGCTCCCCAGTGTGGGTAATAGTGATAGTTATGCATTTCTGGTTTTATTTTAGTTTTCAAAAAATTTGTTAATACCATTTTTTTTTTCCTTTTAATTCTGAAAAAGGAAATTAAACCCTATGATGCTATAGGCTCTCCCCTCTAAATTTCTCTTTCTCTCTCTCTCTAATCATCCCTCCAACACCATCCTAGTTCAGGCCAACATCTCTCTTACCTAATGATGGCAACAATCTCCATAGTCTGCTGCATTCCTGCCTGCCTTTCCATTCTATTCTCCACACTGCTACCAGAGTGATCTTTTTAAAATGGAAAAATGGTCCAGAACAACTCCTGCTTAAAACTGTTCAACGGCTTCCTGTTTCTCTTATGAAAAAAATTGCAATCCTTCACTTTGTCTCCAAGACGGGGAATAATCTCAGCCTTATTTTGGCTTCCCTCCCATTCTGTACTCCAGCTATTGAAGACACTGGCAACTGTACCCTAGCATCCACTTTTCTCATATACATGTGTTCTCATATACCACACATGGGATGGCTTGAACAAACAGGAGTTTATTCGTACAATTTGGAGGCTTTAAGTCCAAGTTCAGAGTGCCACAGCCTTGGGGTTCAGCTCTGTCTTCTGTTCCTGGCCCACTGGAGCTAGAGGCTTTTCTCCACTCAGACAGCTGCTGTCTGCTGACACTCACAAACCCATGGTTGACAAGTAAAAAAGCACAGTCCCGATGTTACCAAACCACATGGCAGGCCATTAATTCAAGTGCACTGAAAGTCCCAAGATCAGCTGAGCATGGCAGGCTACTAAACAATGACATGGCTACATGCAGGGTTCAAGCGTGCCATAAGCTAGAGACCATTCCCAAAGCTGTTTCTTATATATGCGAAGAAGACCACATACCCAAATCAACTACTCAGCTGCTCCAATAGATTCCACCCTGGAGTTAATTACCAATCTCACCATGGAGAATAACTACATCCAGCTGCCCAGCCACTCATCCAGGCCCAGCCAAGTTGATACACAAATATAACCACCACAACATGCAAAACCTTGACTATTAAAAAGAAAGACGGAAGAAGAAATGATGCATATGAATTGTGGTGTTGGCAAAGAATACTGAATATATTGTACACTGCCAGAAGAATAAGTAAATCATTCTTGAAAGACGTACAGCCAGAAATACTCTGTGGAAGTGAGGATGGCAAGATTTGTCTCACTTACTTTGAACACATCACAGGAGGAACCAATCAGTGGAGATGGACATTGTAGTCAGTAGAGGGTCAGTGGGAAACAGGGAGACCCTCAATAAATTCACACAATGGCTGCGACAGTGGGCTCACACACAGCAAGATGGTGGAGGAGGAGATGATGTTTTGTTCTGTTATATATATGGTCACTATTAGTTGGAGTCAAATCTGTGGCACCTAATAACAATCCATTCATCCTTGTGTAAAAAATAAACCCAAACCAAAAACAAAACTCTGAGTTTTCCCTGAGCCTATGAATTGCCCAGGCAAGAAGTACATTTCATAGTGTCTCTGATTTCTATCTGGTAGGACACAGGATAAAGTGCTCTATCAAATATTATACCCTAAGAACAACTTCTATATTGTCTTTTAAAAGGAAATAGGCCTGCCATCCACTTCTACTCTTCCTCCTTCTGCTGGCTACCATATAGACTAAGCATGTTTAACCAGACAGTGTCCAAGCTAAACCTGCAGACCAATTATAATCGACCACCTATAGACGTAAATAAAGTTTTATTGGAACACAGCCAGGCACACTCACTTATGCTTTCTCTATGGCTGTTTTCTCGCTATAATGTCAGAGTTGAGTTTTGCTACAGACATCAAATAGCTCACAGTGCTGAACTACTTCCTGTCTGGTCCTTTAAGAAAAAGTTTATTGACCCATACCTTATGGAATGCAGAGCAAAAGGATAGAAGGAGCTTGGGTTCATGACACTATAAAGTTAACCATATCAGTCAAATCAGCTCAAATTTAAGCTGTTAAATATAAAAATAAAGAAGTCTATCTTGTTAAAGCCTCTGTATTTAAGTCTTCTTTTTAAAGGATTTCTCAGTCACAGAATTATTGACATTTTGAATCGAATAACTGTTTTAGGGGCTGTCCTATACATTGTAAAATGTCTATCAACACCCCTGGCCTCTACCCACTAAATGCCAATAGCCTCTACCCACCTCAGTTGTGACAACTAATAATGTCTCCAGGTATTCCCAGTGTTCCCTGGGGAGCAAAATCACACCCCCCCCCATGGAAAATCTCTGTGTTAGAACAACTTAACAAGCTATGCTAAGCAGCTCTCTCTCTCTCTCTCTCCTACAACATGCCAAACCCTCTCCCTGACCACTAGGGACTGATACGCACTGTTGCCCCCGGGAGAAATTCTTTCTCCCCCCTCTTCATGTAGCTATCTCCAATGTAATTTTCATGTATCAGCTTCAACATCTTCTCATCAGAGAAACCCTCTGATGTTGTTATGTGCCTGTGAGTTCATTCTGACTCCTAGTGACCCAATAGCAGAGTAGAACTGCCCCATAGATGTCCCTAGGCCATCATCCTTTCAAGAGCAGATCATCAGATCTTTCTCCCATGGAGTCGCTGGTGGGTTCAAACCAATGACCTTTTGGTTAGCAGCTGAGTAATTAACCATTGTGCCACCAAAGCTCACAACTCTCTGTCCTCCATATTTACATACACATGCACACTTAAGGAGCTCTGGTGGCATAGTGCCTAAGGCATCTGACTACTAACCAGAAGGTTGGCAGTTCTAATCCACAAGCCACTCCGTGGAAGGGAGAGTGGGCAATCTATTTCCATAAATATTTACCACCTTGGAAACCCAAAGGTTGAATCAACTCAATGGCATGAGTTTGGTTTTGTTTTTGCACACACATCTCTTTTTTTGTGTGTATATATACATATGTGTATACACATACATGGGAGCTCTGGTAGCGTAGTGCCTAAGGC
>NW_006921767.1:3861472-3862500 GCF_000298275.1 Orycteropus afer afer | reverse complement strand
GAGTTTTCTATGAATTTGAGAGATAAGTTCCTTGTCAGATATGTCATTGCCAAATATTTTTTCCCAATCTGTAGGTTCTCTTTTTATTCATTTGGAGAAGTCTTTTGAGGTACATAAACATTTAATTTTTAGAAGGTCCCATTCATCTAGTTTATGGTTGACAGTCTATTTATGTCGTAAATGAGGGCCCCTATGTTTGCCCCTATTTTTTATTGATGGATTATGTTCTCTTATCCACTCTGCAACTCTCTGTCTCTTGACTGGTACATTTAATCCATTGACATTCAGTGTAATTATTGACAAATATGAATTTGTTGCTGTCATTTTGTTATGTGCTTTATCGTGTTGTTGCTGATTTCTTTGTTCCATGTAATTTTCTGTGCTGAGCTCATTCTGTTTATGAATTGTGTTATCACTTCTTCATTGCTATTGTTTTAGTATTTGCTAAATATTTGTGCTGGTCTCTTTTTTATTTTATTGTGAAGGTTTATCATTTTCTTTGAGGTTACCCTGTGATTTATAATTTTCTTCCCAAGTGAGAACAGTCCATTCTATCTTGCAGTTATCTTGACTTCCCCACCATTTAGAAGTTCTGTAACTACACATTTTTTTTCCCCTCTTTTTGGTTTGTAGTTGTCCTCATTTGTAAATTGATGACTCTGGTTCCCTGTTTACAATCTTGTAGGCTTATTTGCTTTGGATGCTTCCATAACTGGGTTGGTTTCTGGATTATGTCATGTGTGTTAATGGTCAGTTGTTTGCTTTTATTGGTTCTCTGTCCAAAGGACTTCCTTTAGAGTTATTGTAAGCTTGGTCTGGTTTGAACAAATTCCCTTAATTTCTTCTTATCTGGAAATGTCCTAATTTCACCATGATATTTTATGACAATTTTGCTAGGTGTATAATTCTTGGTTGGAAATATTTTTCTTTCAGAATTTTATATATACCATCCATGTCTTCTCACCTGCATGGTTTCTGCCGAGAAATCCAAGCTTAGTCTTACTAGTTGCCCCTTGTAGGTAACTTTT
>NW_006921767.1:3856552-3861372 GCF_000298275.1 Orycteropus afer afer | reverse complement strand
GCTTCAAACCCACCAGCCACTCCTCGGAAGGAAGGTTGGGCAATCTACTTCTGTAGTGATACTGCCTCGGAAACCCAAGAAGGGGTCGCTATGGGTTGGGTCTGACTCAACGGCATATAACAACAACAAAAACATACACATACATACACATACATGTGTGTGCATGTATATGTAAATATATAAATCTATCTATCTATCTATCTATCTATACATAAATCTATAGCTCCCCTTCTATCTTACTCCTCTTCTATCTCACTCACTACCTAGAGGAAGGCAGGGAGCAAATATGTCTTCCTCCTCATTCATACATACACATAAGAACACTTAATATATGGCTGTTGACTGGCTTACTGATTCGACATCATAATTGCTAGGGGGAAGTGAGAGACTGGTAATGACGGAGGAAATAAATATGGTTCTCACCATGGTCCTGATATGGGGGGACAAGGGGTCATGTTGCTGATCAGAAAATAAAGAGAAGCAGTCAGGAAGAAACAGGGTTTTACTTCCCAGCCCCAAAATTTCCATAACCCAAGGAACACCGCCTTCCTTCCACAGCAGCCAAAACATCTGCTAAAGTTAGTGTATTTCAGAGCAACATATGGATTTGTACTTTGGCTTTGGTCTTGAAATCTGCATTTTAACCCTGTACTTTTCAGGCTAAGTTGTAAGTGATATGATTTATTAACCCCGTATTACTGTCTTTTAAGGAAAAGTTAAAAATAATCTCTATGATCAGATTTTAAATTCAAATTCAGATAAATATGTGCCTCCTACATTTTCCAGCCCCTCCCGTCATCTGAGTGAAGAGACTAAAAATTCAGACAGGTCTCTGTGCTGCCTTAGCACCAGGCCTCAAGAAGAGATGTGTGTGGTCTACTTAATTCCTTTATATTACACTTTCTTTCTCTCATCATTTAGATTTTGTCTTCTGTCTCAAGCCCTCTCTCCAGATTTCTGTGCCTGCAAAGCAAAAACCTCAAGATCCTTAGAATTCTGTAAGTGAAACTGTATCCTTGTTGGGGAGCACCTTCCCCATCCTCCCTCAGTAGAATGTGTACTCCATGTATCTGTGTATGTGTGATGTGTGTGTGATGTGTTGAGGGTTAATGGTTGTAAGACTTATTTTACTAACATACCAAGTGCATGGATTTTGTAGTCAAATATGGTTTCAAGACCCAGTCCCAAAGTTATTGGGATGCTAGCATGACTGTGAGCAAGTTATATAATCTCTCTGAGCCATAGTTTTCTCATTTTTTTAAATGAGTCCCTGCCTGATGCAAACCGCCCAGAAGCACTTTGGAAGAAAAACTTGGAGAACACTGTAGTGCACAGTTCTACTCTAACACACGTGGGGTCACCATGAGTCAGAATTGACTTGAAGGTGTCTAGTAGTACATATCTTAAGCTGGTGTTGTTTGGAATGAATAAAGTAATATACATAATGCATGCAACACAGTACCTTGCACATAATAGGCAATTGTTAAAAGTTAGCTGTTTTTTAAAAATAATATTTTACTATATTTTAGGTGAGGGTTTGCACAGCAAATTAGGTTCCTACTCAACAATTTTTATACAAATTGTTCCATGACATTGGTCACATTTTTCATAATGTGTCAGCATTCTCATTATTTCCATTCTGTTTGTTCTGTTTCCATTGATCTAGCTTCCCCACCCCTCCTTGCCTTCTCATCTTTGCTTTTGGATAACATTTGACCATTTGGTCTTATATAGTTGATTGTTTTGGGGAGCACATTCCTCACTGGTGGTATTATTTATTTTATAACCCAATCTATTATTTGGCTGAAAGATAACCTCTGAGAGTGGCTTCAGTTTCAAGTTAAAAGGGTACCTTAGGATATTTTAGGTATTGAGGATTGCTCCAGTCTTGATGAGTCCAGTAAGTTGTCTTTTTAGGAATTTAAATATTGTCCTATCTGGGACCTTCTATTGTGTCCCTGATCAGAACAATGAGTAGTGGTAGCTGGGCACCATCTAGTTCTTAGCCTCAGGGTAGAAAAGCCTGTTCTTTGTGTGGGCTATTAGTCCTATAGACTAGTTTCTTCTTCGAGTCTTTGGTTTCCTTCATTCTCTTTTGCTCCACATGAGGTCAATAGTTTTATCTAAAATGGCTGCTCACAAGGTTTTAAGATCCAGATGCTACTCAACAAACTAAGATACAGAACATTATCTTTTTGAACTATGTTTTGCCAATTGACTGACCTGTCCCCAAGACTATGGTCCTAAGCCTTTTAACCCAGTAAACCAGTCCCAAATGTGTTTGGATATGTCTAGGAGGTTTCCATACTACCC
Organism: Orycteropus afer afer; assembly: GCF_000298275.1. Lineage (NCBI taxonomy): Eukaryota > Metazoa > Chordata > Mammalia > Tubulidentata > Orycteropodidae > Orycteropus > Orycteropus afer. Next base: position 3,859,059 of record NW_006921767.1, on the reverse strand, counting down.
TATGTGTTTTATTAAATTTGGTATCTACAAATATACCTACATAACCACATGCATGTACTCACGAATACATTCCTATACACATATAGGATGCATATCTACTTATGTAACCACACACATATTTTTGGTTATTACTGTTGTTGCAAAATTGTATGTGTTGTAGCATTTACTGTAATTATTCTTTATTCTTGCATACTTCTCAGTATCTTCACTTACTTAGTCAGATTGTGTTGACTTCTCCCATATTGTGTATTGCCTTTCCCATTACCAGAAATAACAAATGTATGTTATCTAGAAAGCGGTTACCCCTCCCTTTTCCTCTCACCCCTCGTAATGATCCAAGAACGCTTCTTTCCATATGTATATCTATTCTTGACTTTTTATAAAAGTGAGACCACACAATATTTGTCCTTTTGTGATTGACATATTGTTTCACTCATAATAATGTCCTCCATATTCATCCATGTTATGTTTTGTGGACTCATCATTATTCTCTATTAAAAAAACAAAAAATCAAACTCACTGCTGTTGAATCAGATCTGACTCATAGCAACCCCTCCTTGGGTTTCCGAGGTGGTATCACTATGGAAGTAGACTGTCCAACCTTACTTCAAGGAGTGGCTGGTGGATTTGAACCGCCAGCCTTCTGGTTAGCAGTTAAATGTCTTAGGCACTATGCCACCAGAGGTCCTATTATTCTCTATAGTTGCATAGAATTCCATTGTATGTATGTACCACAATTTGTTTATCCATCCATCCATCCATCCATTGATGGGCACTTAGGTTGTTTCCTTCTTTTTGCTATTATGAATAATGGTACAATAAACATGGGTACACATGTATCTATTTGTGTCACTGCTCTTATATCTCTAGGACATATACCTAGGAGTGAGATTGCTGGATCATAAGCTATTTCTAGCTTTTAGAGGAAGCACCATACCATTTCCATAGTGGTTATACCATTTCAATCCCACCAGCACTGTCTAAGTGTTCCAATGTCCCCTCATCCTTACTAGCACTTATTGTTTTCATTTTTTTTTCTTGATCAGTGCCATTTTTCCAGGGGTGAGATGGTATCTCAGTGTAGTTTTGATTTGCATATCTCTAACAGCTAATAATAGTGAGCATCTCTTCATGTGTTTAACCACCTGAATGTCCTCTTTGGTGAAGTGTCTGTTATGTCCTTTGCCCATTTTTTGATTGGATTGTTTGCATTTTTGTTGTTGAGCTGTTGAAGTTTTCTATATATTTAAAAGATTGGACCATTGTCAGATATGTCATTGCTGAAGATTTTTCTCCCAGTCTGTAGGTTCTCTTTTCATTCTTTAGGCAATGTCTTTTGATGAGCCTAAGTATTTAATTTTTAGGAGGTTCCAGTTATCTAACTTATCTTCTGGTGTTCGTACATTTTTAGTTGTGTTTGATAGCCTATTTATGCAAAAAATTAGGGTTTCTAGTCTTTGTCTCTATATTATGTTTCAGGAACTTTAAAGTTTTAAAATGTAGGTCTTTGATCCATTTTGACTTAGCTTTTGTGTCTATGATGAGAGATATAGATCCTGTTTCATTTTCCTGCAAGTGGATATGCAGTTTTGCCAGTATCAATTGTTAAAGAGACTATTTCTTCTTCATTGAATAGACTTCAACCCTGTGTTGAAGATGTGCTGACCACGAATGAATGAAAGTTTTCTATTTCTATAATCCATTAAATGTGTCTTTCTTAGGATCCTGAGAGAGGTCACAGACAGTTTTTAGATGGCCAGCTGTAGCCTGGGACAAACAATGACTGTGCTTTCCTAACCAGACCATATGCAACTTTAACATTTTACCTGGACCCAAACATTTCAGGTAGACATTGCAATGGCAGACATGGTAAACACCATGTCTAATTCCAAGTGTTTATGAGGTGAGCAGTACCCTCATCTCCTCATACTAGTACTCCCACAGGGCTTTGATGTATTTGTGCATACATCCATGAGCACATGTGCACCTCATGCCCATGTATGTATGCTCACAAAAATACCTTTGCACACACACACCTGGTACCTTGATATCCTACTCAAGAAATGTTTGGCTTGTGACTTTTCTGGGAAAACCACTCTACTAAATTCTGTCGTTTTTTTAAAATTCATTTTAGCAAAATATAATTTATGTACAGTGAAATACACAAAACTAAAGTGACATGGGTCAGTGCTGTTTTATTTATTTATTTTTTTCTTCCCTGGTAACCAACAAAGAAAGTTGCCTTCAATATATAAACCTTTCTTGACTTTTTACAATAATGAACTAATACTGTATTTGTTCTTCTGTGATTGACTTATGTCACTCAGCATAATATATTCCAAGTTCATCCACATTATGTGGTATTTTGCAGATTCTACATTATTCTTTAGTGTTGCATAGTATTCCATGGTGTGTATGTACCATAGCTTGGTTATCCATTCTTGTGTTGATGGGCACCTAGGTTGTTTCCATCTTTTTGCTATTGTAAACAGTGCTGTGATGAACAT
>NW_006921767.1:3844801-3854692 GCF_000298275.1 Orycteropus afer afer | reverse complement strand
TCTTTCAAAATTTTTCTAGGGGTTTCTCTGTGTTTTCCTCAATTTTGTCATTGTTTTCCTTGATCTGTTTCTCAATCTGTTGAAGGTACCTAAATATAATTCTTTAGAATTCCTTATCAGGGGTTCCAATGCTGCTTCTTCCTCAGGGATGTGTTCTAGGTCTGTATCTTGGTTCCTTGTTTCTCCTGCTTTGTCTTGCTTCTTTGTGTGGATGGTGATGCCCTGCTGTCTCCTAGACATTACGACATTTTTGTGTTTATATTTAATAGATGATGGTATGTTGGAGTGACTTGCCCACGATTTTGTTTTCTTTGGATGTTATCTATGTAAGCAGGGTACTGTGCTCTATTTGCTAGTTAGCAGCACTTGTACACTCACCACCACTCACACTCCTTTCCCATTGTCAGCCTCCAGTATGTCCCTGCCATCCTTGGCAAATGGAGCCTATTCTTAGGTCCCTGGAATCTGAATGATGCTGTCACTTTAAATACCCAGAATGGCCACCACTTGTAAACATTCAAAATGGCTGCACCCTCAGTCACTTTAAATATCCAAACTGGCCACTGCTTGTAAACAATCAAAATGGCTGCAGCCTCTGGACAGCTGAAAGTCCACAACTTAGGTTGTCTCCCTCTTTGCTGTTTCCCTTCCTAGTCATAGGCCACCAGTGCAATCATCCCTGCAGCCCTTGGTGACCTGGGTTGATTTTTAGGTCAATTCTCAGCTCCCAACACCACTTGGAAATATTTGGGGTGTTGGTCTCATCAGAGTAGTTGACAGTCTGCAGCTCCGTCTGTGTCTGTACTCACTGTTTGCATTTAGGTTTTTCTACTAGTTGGTGCCTACTCCACTATGTATACTTCCTTTCAAAGTTCAGTGTTCCAGAATTGTCTTCTGTATCTCTGTTAATTGGTTTCTCTTTTCTTTGTTGAAGAGGGTCTGTGTAGCTTGTCTGCCTATTCCACCATCTTACTGGGAGTCTAAACTCTATCAATTTTGCAAACAATCTGTAAACATTTTGTGTGGCATCACAGTCTCTCTCTCTCTGCTAAAGTTCTTTGTTTAAAGTCATGGATAGAAGGTGTGCAAGAGTGGATATTCACTTGGAATAAAGAGAGGGAGAGCATGGACAGATTGTGAAGTCACATCAGGGTGAGGAGAGAAAATGAGAGTATTACTGGGAAGATACAAGTAGGAAGAAAAGGTCATTGTATCTCAAGCTGTAAATACCCAGCTGAGCAGAACTGAGCATCCAAGAATTTTGTCATTAATTAGGTAATAATAATATAGCTGTCATTTATTGTGTACTTACTTTGTGCCAAGCACTTAAAAAAAAATACACATATTACTTAATTTTATCCTCATAACAACTCTAATGTGGTAGATACTCTAATCTCCATTTGATAAATAAAGAAAATGAGGCCCAGGACTTAACTGCAGACCTATGAGTGAGAGACCAGTCAGAATTCCAAACTCTGGTGTTTGATGCCAGACCTTGATTTCACTGTGCCATGTGTCGAGGTCCCAGGGATTTCCAGATTCCATGTAGTGGGATGGCTGAAGATTACTGGAGCAAAGGATGCTAGTTGCCACCCCAAATCCATTCTCCCCATCTATGGCATGGAGATATTGTTGTGAAATTGCTGCTCAGTCAGGATGCATCTATCCATTGAAGTTTACTGTGAAATGGAGTATGAAGGTGCTTGGAAGCACAAATGATACCCACTCTACTACTAAGTGAGAGGTTGGTGGTTTGAAACCACTCAGCGACTCCCTGGGGGAAAGATCTGGGAATCTGCTTCTGTAAGGATGACAGCCAAGAAAACTCTATGGAGCAGTTCTATTCTGTGACACATGGGGTTACCATCAGTCAGAATTGACTGGACAGCAATGAGTTTGGTGTTTTTGATTTAATAGAATGTAACTGGAATTGATATGAGCCACTTCAGGGCCAACACTTTTTTTTCTTTCTTTCAAATTTTATTTTTGGTGAAAATATACACAGCAAAACCTGCTCCCATTCCACAGTTCCTAGACATAGTGATCAGTGACATGGGTTCCATTCTTCACATTGTGTCACCATGCTTCGTATTTCTGTTCTAGTTGTTTCATTTCCATTTACTTGATATCTCTGCCCCTGACCTTCTCATCTATGCTTTAAAATAGCCATTGACCCTTTGGTCTTATAGAGAATGAATGAATATATATATGTCTATATATATATGTAACTGTAACATAATACTCAAGGGTGAGAACCCTTTGGGCTAAATTATTACTTGTTTTAAGGTGACTTCAGGGGATAGTTTCAATTCAAGTTTTGAAAAGCAACTCAGGCACATAGTCTGGGGAAATCTTCCAGCCTGGAAGTCTGGATTCTTTAAAAATTTGAAGTTCTGTTCCACATTTTTCTCCCTCTTTATCAGGATTTCTCTTTATTATGTTCCTGATCAGAATGTTCAGTAGTGGTTGCTGGGCACATTCTAATTCTTCTGGTATCAAAGTAGAGGAGGCAATGGTTCATTGCGTAGACAATTAGTCCTGCAGTCCAGTTCCTTCTCTAATTCTTGGGTTTCCTCCTTTCCTTTTTATTCCAGATGGGTAAAGACCAATAATTGTCTCTCAGATGACCACCTGTGATATTTTAAGGCTCCAGACACTACTTAACATAATGGGACATAGAACACAAACTTTAAGAACTGTCAATGACTAGATTGTCCCATGAGTCCATTCAGAGCCACCATTTTTAAGAGGAGGCATGCCTCCCTCATGTTCTCATTCTTTTTGCACTAGCTGGATTCACAAGACAACCTACCATTAAAAGATGTCAGATCTTGGAGATGGAAGGACTCTGGGTCTCTGAATCACTGTATGGAAGAGAGTGGCTGGCTGTCTATGACCATTCTCTTAGGATACTAACATAAGTAAGAAACAAACTTTTATTGTGATTAACCATCATAATTTTTAGAGTTTATTTGTTACAGATGTTTAGCTTATTGAACTAACACTTCTTTCTTTGCTTTAAGGGATAAAAATTGTCCCTTGATGGCATAATCAGCTAAAAAGAAGCCCCTAGATGGCTTGAGTAAATGGAAAATGGATCCCATCACCCTATAAAATAAACTTCTGAAACAAAATTAATTCAAACATAACTTAATAGACATGGTTGTTATTTCAAATGGCTTACATCCTATCGCTTTCCCTTCAGATAAAACAAATCAGTTAAATATGAAAAGACAACAGACAATGCTAATATTATCTCAGACTCTGAAAGTTGTTCTGTACAATAAATTATTTCAAACTAATAACAAGAGAAGAGAACAAAATGGATGTTTTTGTTTGTTTGTTAATATTAATTTACTTCTTTTCTTCTTTGGCTTGGATTGTTTCTTCTTGTTTTCTTCAGTCACATTTTATTCGGTTGAGTGGCTGTCTTTCTGGGCAAGCATGTCTTTAATGAATTTTACAGGTGGTGTTGAAACCCAGAGTAATAAAGCGACTTCTGGAAGATTACAAAGAAAGTCAATGGCAGAGCTGATGGATCTGTAGCCTCCTCTCCTTCATGTCTAGGCTTCCTCCCACTGTGCTCCCACCAACACAAGTAAAAACAAACATGCTAAAGTGATTTTCTTGGGACATGATCAGAAAAACCTTTTTTAATCTTAAAATGAACCTACCAACTAACCATTCCTGAACCACTGCATTTTAAAAGTTTGGAAATTCATATCCCAAACTCCAAATCCTGAAAGCATAAAGGTAAAGAAAGACCCTTAGTAAAGTTGATGTCTCTCACATAGTCTAAGACAATTGTACACACACTTTCTGCTTCCTTCTCTTTACTTTTGCTTGAGAGGTGATAGAAAGTGCAGGGAATTAAAGTGCAGACTTAGCACCCAGTTACAGCTCTCAGTGGTTCTGGCTTTGTTCGTTTATAGGAAAGGCTCAGAACAGAAAAAGTAGCTAGTACATAAGCCTAATTACTCTGTGTACCATTTGCAGTCTGACCTTACAATGATTTAATGCTTTTGAATGGAACATGTAGAGTACATACTACCACAATTGTGGTTCCCAGGCTGTCACGCTCACATCAACTGTGGATCAGGCTCCATTTTCTAAAGCTACAAATATTTCACCTAGCTCAAGACCCTTTGTCAGTAGATTAGAAATGAGTCTCTAAACATTGTCTTTCAAACTTATTTCTTATAAGTTCTTTTGAACAAGGAACTTTTGAAGGTTCTTTATTAGAGCCCAGGCCTCTGACCCTGATAGAAGTGTCAGACATTGGCCTTGGGGGGTGGGGTGGGGCAGTGTAAAGGTGACTCTTGAATATCATAACTACCATAATGTCACCTTGTTCCATAAGCAGCTACCCTCATCTCTCTGTCCTTCTCTACATCTGTCTACTTGTGCCCTCATTTCTTTGAGTGCAGGAATTCTGACCTCTTCATTTTGGGGTTATCTTGAAACTGCCTGTCCTCCTCTAAAGGTCACCCACTTAAGGTAAGGCAATTTTTATGTTGATTTTCTGGCCAGACAAATAGAAATTTCATATGCCTAAACATAGACAAAGTATTTCAGAGCAGTGATCTATAAGAATGGGTGTTACTTTTCCTGGCCCAGCACCTACTTTGCTTTCTTGAAGCAACATTTTGATTTTTAACTTTGAGGTCATTGTCCCCATCTCTGAAATGGAGAGATGGGCATGGGACTCAGCCATTGTCAATCAGTGTATTCTGGGCCCAGTGATTAATATACAGTTGGGCACATGATCCAAGATGTTACAGTCAGAAGAAATCCACAAAGTTTTCTAAAACTATCAGAATGGAAAAGTTCTCTTTAATGCTGTATTTGCTAACAAGAAGAAGGTAAGTCTTGGCCTGTTGGGCACCAAGTAGAGAGAAATGGCCTGGAATGAAGCCAACACAGAAGAAAAGAGAAGCAAGAAATGATGCTGACATTTTGATCCTCTGGATCCAGCTGTACCTGAAGACATACCAACCTTTGACCTTGACAGTTATGTAAATCAATAATTCCTTTTTATGCTTTATATAATTATAGTTTTTCTCATGTGTAGCTAAAAGAGTTTATTAAAATAAAGCCAGTATAACTATATTCATTGGTTTTCAATTTGAGGGTCATGGAGAGACAGAAAACTGCTGAGGCTCCTTTGTCTTTCTGTGTTGTGTTGTTTATTTATAAGACTTTAAATATCTTCTGTATTGTAATGTCTCCAGAATTTATATGTGTTGCCTAGATTTCCCCTCAGTGCACTCTATCTAGTTTTTTTTCCTAATGTATTTACCAAGATAATTAGAAACATCTCAAAAGTTACATTTGCAAAATTGAAGTCTTGGTTTCTCTCCCCAAAACACATTATTTCCTTGGTCACTCCCATGTGTATATACACAGGCTGAATATGCACAGAGGTGGATATATACAGGAGTGAATACACACAGGAATGTGTAGAGTCCATGCCTCCTATTCAGCTTTGACTCTTCTCTCTCCTTCACCTCCCACATTCAAGCCATCAGCATGTTTTGTGTGTTCTACCTCTACAATATATCTCAAATCTGAAGTCTTCTCTCTATCTCCACTGCCTCTATCCTGGTTCAAGGATCATCAGCTCTCTCCATGATTATTAGAACAGTCTATTTCCCTATTATTTTCTAGTGATTTTTCAATCCATTCTTTACACTATAGCCATGAAAAATTTATTTTATTATGTCATGTCATATCTCTGCCTAAAACTTTAATAGCTTTATATTGGACATGGAATTAGCTCCTCACTGTGGCCTGCACAGCTCTGTATACTCTGATCCCCTCTGCATCTCATTACCTACCAACTTGCTCACCACATCTCAGCTTCAATAGTCTTTCCTTGGTGTCTAGGACATGAGGTATAAAAATGGTCAGCTTATGCCACTGTTCCCACTATTTTAAATGCTTGTTCTCCTCCATCTCTTCACATGACTGTCTCCTTTGTGCTTTCAGGCCCCAGCTTAAATACAAGCCATCTCCCATCTCAACACCCCATTCATTTTCTTAATGTATTTCCACATTTCAAAACTACTCATTTCTTGGTTTATTTATTCACTATCTGACTTGCTGCTATACCAAACCACAAAGTGGGCACCTGATAAATAAAAGTGAATGAAAAGGAGCTCTGTGAATCCATGTGTAGACAAGGCATTGTCTACAGATACAATCAATAGCATGTGTTGTATGTACAGAGGCTCTTTGTCAAATGTTTGCACATGCTATTGTGAGTACTAAAATACAAATTCATTTACGAAGTTAATGAATTCATACTGCTTTTTTGTCTTGAGGTATTTTCTTAATTCATAGTTTCTGAAGCATGTTTGGGCTCCACTGAAAAATTATTTTGGGCCCTCCAGGAAGGGCTGGTTAAAAATATTTACATGAGGTTTGCCCTGGTTACATCTCCTGACAACCAGGCTTTGGTAGGTTGTGTAGGCCTATTTTCTCCCTGCCTCCAGACTGTCCCCCCTACTTAATGTTAAAAATTGATCCTCAAAAAAAAAAGAAAAAAAAAATTGATCCTCATTAGTGCCTTCACACATTCCAATTTTGGGATGGCCAAAAGATAAGGGATGTGTCCCCAGGGAATTAAAAATTACAGATTTAGTGAGAAGCTATAATAGACCATAAACCTGAATGGAAGCTACAGATAATTTCAGCACAGTCAATTACATTGTCCCATTACCACCATGAAAAAAGGATCAACATGGATCTTAGGCATAAAAACTGCCAGTCCAGTAAGCCTGGCCTTTTTTAAAAAACAGATTTTGAGTTTTGTTCTACAATTTCCTCTCTTGCTATCTAGGACCACCTACTGTGGCACTAGTCAGAATGGGCTGTTAGTGGCAATTGGTCTCTGGATAGGTGAGACCATGTTCTTGTAGGCAGTTGGTCCTGTAGACTGCTTTCTTTGAGTCTTTGGTTTTCTTCGTTCTCTTTTGCTCCTGATAAGTAGAGACCGAAAGTCATATCTTAGATGGTGCTTACAAGTTTTTAAAATATTAACTACTGCTTACCAAAGTATGATGGAGAACATGAACATTATAGATTATGTTGTGCCAATTGACTGAGATGTCTCAGGAGACTATGGTTGTAAGTCTTTGAACCCAGTAAATCAATCCTATGAGGTGTCTGGTTATGTCTGAGAGGTATCCATGGCTGTCTACCCTATGTTTTATTATATGTATGAATATATGTGCACAAATATGTATATAGATATGCCTACAGATGCACTTACTTTGGTCATGTTGTCAAAAGGGACCATTCTCTGGAAAGGGATGTCATGCTTGGTAAAGTAGAGGGTTGACAAAAGAGGAGAAGGTACTCAATCAGATGGAATGACACGGTGACTGCAGCGATGGGCTCAAGTATAGTAGGGATCATGAGCTGGCACGGGACTGAGCAGTGTCTCGTTCTGTTGTACATAGGATCACTATGAGTCAGAGACAACTCAATGGCATATAACAACAGCATAGATACACCTATATATGCTTGTATATATACACACGCCTTCCTATACACATATATGTATACATATCTATCTATGCAACTATTCATATATGTTTTGGCTTCTGTTGTTGTCTAATTGTATATTGTTATAACCTTTACCAATTATCTCCCTTATTTTTGTGTGTTTCTTAGTGTCATCACTTACCTTGGTTAAGTTGTGTTTGCTTCACTGGCACTTGTCGTTGCCTTTCCCATAATCAAAACAAATATCTACTATCCAGATAGTTATTCCCCCATGTTTTCCCTCCTATCTATGTGTATACCTGTTTCGATGTTTTCATAAAAATATTTTTATGTTTTTATAAAAATGAGGTCATATAATATTTGTCCTTTTGTGCTTGTCTTATTTCATTCAGTGTATTGTTCTCCAGGTTCGTCTATGTTATATTTCGTGGACTCATCATTATTCTCTATAGCTGCATAACATTCCATTGTATGAATATACCACATTTTGTTTATTCATGTGTCCATTGATGGGCACTTAGATTGTTTCCATCTTTTTGTTATTGTGAATAATGCTTCAATGATCATAAGTGTGCTTATGTCTCTTTGTGTCACTGTTATTAGATCCCTAGGGTATAGATGTAGGAGGTGGATTGCTGGATCATAGAATATTTCTATTTCTAGCTTTTTGAGGAAGCACTTTTCTGTTTTCCGTAGTGGTTCTACCATTTTACATTCCTGCCAGCAGTGGATAGTCTACCAATTTCCTTACAATCTCACCAGCATTTGTTGTTTTCTGTTTTTTTAATCTGTCATTTTCGTAGGGATGAGATGGTATCTTATTGTAGTCTTGATTTACATCTTTCTGACAGCTAAACTGATCACAAGCATCTTTTCATATGTTTGTTTGCTGTCTGAGGTTCTGTTTGGTGAAGTGTCTTCATGTCCTTTGCCCATTTTTTGATTGGATGTTGAGTTGTTGAAGTTATCTATACATTTTAGAGATTTGACCTTTATCAGGTGTATCATTCTCAAAGATTAATTTCCCAATCTGTAATTTTTCTTTGTCTGTTTGATAAAGGTTTTTTTGATGAATATAAGTGTTTAATTTTTTGTAGGTCCAAGTTATCCAATTTGCCTTCTGTTGTTCATGCATTGTGTTTGGTAATGTATAACTAAAAATAATTAGGTCCTATTGTTTTTCCCTATAATATCTGCCTGGAACTTTATAGTTTTAGCTTCAACATTTAGCTCTGATCCATTTTGAGTTAGTATTTGTGTATAGTTTTAGGAATGGATCCTGTTTCATTTTTCTGCAAATGGATATCTAGTTTTGGCAGCACCATTTGTTAAAGAGGCTGATTCTTCCCCAATGAATGGACTTTGACCCCTTATCTAAAATCAGGTGCCCATAGATGGAGGGATTTACTTCTGGGTTTTCAATTCTATTCCATGGCCTATGTCTCTGTCATTGACAGAGTACCAGGCTGTTTTGATTACTGTGTCTATTGAATATACCTATTGAACTCTCAAAATATAGCTATTCTGAAATGAGATGTGCTATAAAATATATACAATAATTTGAATAAATAGTTTGAAAAAGTAGTATCTTACCAATAATTTCTTTTCTTTTGATTATATGCCAAAATGGCTACAGTTTGGATCTATTGGGTTAGAGAAAATATATTCTTAATTTCACCCATTTTTACTTTTTTTAAAAATATGGCTACTGGAAAATTTTAAGTTACATATATGGCCTTCATTATATTTTTACTGGATAGTGCTGTTCTAGAAACATTCATAAGCTCAAGTCACTTTCCAATAGCAATAATGACAAGTTGCATTCTCACTGTGTGTGAGAGTTAAGGTTCACTCTTCAAAAACTAACTTATTACCAGACTGATGGAGCTATAGCAGTGGCCACACTAATAATAATAATATCAGTACTCACTAGTGCACATTGATATTAATATTAATACTGTGATAATTGGGGTTGTGTGTCAACTTTTCTGGATGACAATTCTGAGTGGTTTAAGCAGTTGTGATGTAGTTATTCCCATGATGAGATGAGATATATATGTTTTGAGCAGCCAATCCATTGAAAGGGAGTTTCCCTAGGGGTGTGGCATTTATGGACATCCTGGGAAAATGAGAGACTCTTCCATGGATCTGGATCCTGTTGTGCTGCCTACAACTGTCCATTAGTGAACAATCCACCATTTGGCCTGGTGATCTTGGATTCGTCATCCACTGGAGTCAACAGCCAGTATACTGCCTACCAACCTTGAGTTCGTCAGCTCTTGCAGCTGCATGAGTTGAGAAAAGCCTCTAGTTTGACGTTTGATCCAGGAACTTGGGACTTGTCAGCTTCTGTAAGTGTGTGAGACATTTTCCTAAGATATA
>NW_006921767.1:3810469-3844701 GCF_000298275.1 Orycteropus afer afer | reverse complement strand
TAAGCTTTACTGGTTTTGCTTCTCTAGAGAACCCAGCCAAACACATTTGGTACTGGGAGTGGTTCTAGAGAGACAAAATCATAAGGATGGCTTTCCTAAATTGGTTCTCACTGATTCTATTTTGGTTCTTCAATCTGATTAATTCTAAAGGCACTGATGACTCTGCTTCCATTAGTAAAGATGCCCTTGCTAATCTGTGACATGAGTTGGCAATGTTAATAAACAAAATAGCACCATCAATACATCAAGTATTTTTGAGAAGTGAGGCTCTGAGTGATTGCATGTTTGATACTTTTCTGCAGTTTTGTCAGCATGAGGAGAATAAAGAAGCTGGCTGGTTGGTCCTACTTACACTAGACAAAGTGGTGAAAGAGCGAGATGAGCTCAGGGCTGCGAAGTCACAGCTCAAGTGTCACATAAAAGACCTCAATATTTCCAGTTGTGCTCTGAAAGAAAGCCTTATTTCTTCCAGTAACAGAGTTGATGTTGCCGAAAACCAAACCCAGAGTCTTATCGTAAGAGTGGCTGAACAATTGAACTGCCAACCCAGAATGGTGTCTGAAGTTAAAGTGAGGGCACTGATTGGGAAAAAATGGGATCCTGAAATCTGGGATGGGGACATATGGGCAGACAGTCAGGAAGATTAAAAGCCTGTAAATTCTGTTGAATCCCTCCTGCAACAGCACCACCCCTCCCATCAGAAGGGATTACTATAAAACCATTATACTTTCCACCTCCATTTCATGGGATTAACCCAACTATTCCCACTGGGTTACTGCCTGAGGTAGATGCTATGGAAGACATTGATGAATACTCTCAGGAACTTCCCCAACCACCCACTGTTGGTGCTAGACCTATAATTAAACTTAAGTCCAAGCTAATCCCAAGACGTGAAATACAAAATGTGACTGAGGAAGTAGCATGCTACACCCAAAAAGACCTACTTAATTTTGCTAACATGTACAGACAGAAGCCTGGAGAATATGTGTGGGAATGGTTACTGAAGGTGTGGGATAATGGTGCAAGGAATGTAACACTGGATCAAAAACAAAAAAAAACCAAACACACTGCCATCAAGTGGGGGTTTTTGAGGTGGTATCACTACAGAAGTAGATTACCCAACCTTCCTTCCAAGGAGTGGCTGGTGGGTTTGAACCACCTGCCTTCCAGTTAGCAGTCTAATGACTTAGGCCCTATGCCACCTGAGCTCCTAACATTGGATCAGACTGAGTTTATTGATTTAGACCCACTAAGTATGGATTCTTCATTCAGTGTTTCAGCTTGAGAGGTTAGGACAGGATCTAATTGTTTATTTGGTTGACTTACTGAAGCATGGATTATATGGTAGCCTACCTTAAGTCAAGTTGAAGTACCAGACCTGCCTTGGTATAATGTAGAAGCTATCCAGAGGCTTAAGGAAATTGGCCTGTTAGAATGGATTTATCAGATTAGACCCCTAGACCCAGAAATGGAGAGTCCAGAGGACATGCCTTTCACCACTATGCTATGTTGCTATGTGCCATCGAGTCAGACCTGACTCATAGCAACCCCTTCTTGGGTTTCCGAGGCAGTATCACCACGGAAGTAGATTGCCCCATCTTCCTTCTGAGGAGTGGCTGGTGGGTTTGAACTGCCAGCCTTCTGGTTAGCAGTCAAGTGCCTTAGGCACTATGCTACCAGAGCACTATGCTACATAGAGCTTCACCATTATGGTAAGGAACACATTTGTAAAGGGAGTTCCAGTATCCTTGCAGACTTCTGTGATTGCTATTTTATGTAAGGGGGGTTTGACAGTGGGAACTGCCCTAATTGAACTAAGACACTTAAATATGATGGAGCTGATTGGACTCCATGGTAGTAGGGGACAAGGGGCAGCAGTTAATCAACAAAGACAAAGTGGGCATGGTTACCATAATGGACAGCAGAGTCAAAACAGTAATGAGAACACTCTGATTCATGTGGAATAACAGCATTGGCTGCTTAGGCATGGTGTTCCTAGGAGTGAAATTCATGGGAAACCTACTAAATATTTACTTGATCTGTATAGACAGAAGAATTCTAGGTCACATAAATGAACAGCAGTCTAGATTGAATCACCAGAATACAGAGTCAAGGCTTCTAAATCAATTCCCAGACTTGATTCGGTTTACAGACCCACAACCCCTTGAATGAAGGGGAGGCCAGTTCCCCTTGAGGAAGGACCCCACTGCATTACCAAAAATTTATAAAGTCAATCTTTCTCCCAGCCTTCCCCAAAGGGATCTGAGGCCTTTTATAAGAGTGACTGTTCATTGGGGAAAAGGAAAGAATCAGACTTTTCAGGGATTACTGGACACTGGCTCTGAACTGACACTTAATCCAGGAGACCCAAAGCATCCCTGTGGCCACCAGTCAGAGTGGGGCATATGGAGGTCAAGTTATTGATGGAATCTTAGCTCAGGTGCATCTCACAGTGGGTACAGTGGGTCTCTGAACTCATCCTATAGTGACTTCTTCAGTTCCAGAATGCATAATTGGAATAGATATACCCAGCAATTGGCAGAATTCCCACATTGGGGCCCTGACATGTGGAGTAAGGGCTATTACAGTAAGAAAAGCCAAGAGGAAGCCATCAGAATTGCCTATATCTAGAAAAATAGTAAACCAAAAGCAATACCACATCCCTGGAGGGATTGCAGAGATTACTGTCACCATCAAGGACTTGAGGGATTCAGGGGTGGTGATTTTCACCACATCTCCATTTAATTCTCCTATTTGGCCTGTGCAAAAAACAGGTGGATCTTGGAGAATGGCAGTAGATTATTGTAAACTTAATCAGATGGTGACTCCAATTGCAGCTGCTGTTCCTGATGTGGTTTCATTGCTTGAGCAAATTAGTGCATCTTCTGGTACTTGGTATGCAGCTATTGATCTGGCCAATGCCTTTTTCTCAATATCAATGTCAAAGGACCATCAGAAGCAGTTTGCCTTCAGCTGGCAAGGCCAACAATATACTCTCACAGTGCTTCCTCAGAGGTAGATCAACTCCCCAGCACTAAGTCATAACTTAGTCTGTAGGGATCTTGATCGCCTTTCCCTTCCATAAGACACCACACTGGTCCATTATGTTGATGACATTATGCTGACTGGACCTAGTGAGGAAGAAGTATCAATGACTCCAGACTTACTAGTGAGACATCTGTATGCTAGAGGGTGGGAAAATAACCTGACAAAAATTCAAGAACCTTCCACCTGAGTGAAATTTCTAGGGGTCCAATGGTGTGGGGTAAGTTGAGATATTTGTACTAAAGCGGAGGATAAGTTATTGTATCTGTTTTCCCCCACAACTAAAAAGGAGGTACAACGTCTGGTGGGCCTCTTTGGATTTTGGAGGCAACATATCCCTCATTTGGGTGTGTTGCTTTGGCCTATTTATTAAGTGACTAGGAAAGCTTCTAGTTTTGAGTGGGGCCCAGAATAACAGAAGGCTCTGCAACAGGTTCAGGCTGCCATGCAAGCTGCTCTGCCACTTGAACCATATTATCTGGCTGATCTAATGGTGCTTGAAGTGTTTGTAGCACATAGAGATACTGTTTGGAGTCTTTGGCAGGCCCCTGTTGGTGAATCCCAGCACAGACCCTTGGAATTTTGGAGCAAAGCCCTGCCATCCTCTGCAGATAACTACTCTCCTTTTGAGAGACAGCTTTTGGCTTGTTACTGGGCTTCAGTAGAGACTGAACGCCTAACCATGGGCCACTAAGTCACCATAAGGCCTGAGCTGCCACTCATGAACTGGGTGTTGTCTTACCCACAGAGTCATAAAGTTGGATTGCCCAGCAGCACTCCATCATTAAATAGAAGTGGTATATCAGAGATCGGACTCAAGCAGGACCTGAAGGCACAAGTAAGTTGCATGAGGAAGTGGCCCAAATATCTATGTTCTCCACTCCAGTCACATTACCTTCCCTGTGCCACTCTGCACCTATGGCCTCATGGGGAGTTCCTTATGATCAGGTGATCGAGGAAGAGAAAACTCATGCCTAATTTACAGATGGTTCTGCACTATATGCAGGCACCACTCAGAAGTGGACACCAGCAGCACTGAAGCCCCTTCCTGGGACTTCCTTAAAGGACAGTGGTGAAAGGAAATCCTCTCAATGGGAAGACCTTTAAGCTGTGCATCTGGCTGTTCATTTTGCATTGAACAAGAAATGGCTAGATGTATGATTGTGTGTGGATTCATGGGTGGGCTGTGGCCAACGGCTTGGCTGGATGGTCTAGGACTTGGAAGGAGCATGATTGGAAAATTGGTGACAAGGATGTATGGGGAAGAAGTATGTGGATAGATCTCTCCAAATGGGCCAAAGGAGTAAAGATATTTTTGTCTCATGTGAATGCTCACCAAAAGGTGACCTCGGCAGAGGAGGACTGTTGTCATTAAGGTTGTGTGTCAACTTGGCTAGGTCTGGTTCTGGGCAGCTGGTGGTAGTTATTCCCCATGATAAGCCTGGCAATCAACTCCAATGGTAGAATCTACCACAAGCTGCTGAGTAGCTGCTTTAGGGATGTGGTCTGCTTCCCCTATATAAGCAGCAGCTTTGGGAATGCTCTCTAGCTATGGCATGCTTGAATCCTGAATGTAGCTGAGTTGTTGCTCAGCAGGCTGCCATGCTTTGCCAATCGTGGGACTTTTAATGGACTTGAATCAATGGCCTGCCGTGTTGTTTGGTAACATCAGGACTGTGCCATTTTATTTGTTGACGTTGGGCTTATCAGCCTCAGCAGCCAGTAGCTGCCCGAGTGAAGAGATGCCTCTAGCTTCAGTGGGCCAGGAGAAAGAGGCAGAGCTGAAGTCCAAGATTGAGGGGATTTCACACAGCCCCTAGAGCCTGGCACTTGGAACTTGGACTTCTAGCCTCCAAAAAAACTGTAAGAGAACACACTCCTGTTTTTTAAAGCCATCCCATTTGTGGTATATTTCTGTTAGAGTAGCACCAGCACTCTGGTAGCATAGTGCCAAAGGCACTTGACTGCTAACTAGAAGGCTGGAGGTTGAAACCCACAAACCACTCCTCGGAAGGATGGTTGGGCAATCTACTTCCTTAGTGATACTGCCTCAGAGATCCAAGGAAGGAAGGGTCGCTATGAGTTGGGTCTGACTTGATGGCACATAACAACAACAACAACATCAAATAACCAAAACAAGGAGTTTAACAATCAAGTGGGTAGGATCACACATTTTGTGGAAACCAGTCATCCTTTTCCCCCAGCATTCCTATCATGGCCCAATGGGCTCATGAACAAAGTGGCCATGATGGCAGGGATGGAGGTTATGCATGGGCTCAGCAACACGGACTTCCACTTAGCAAGGCTGATTTGGCTACTGCCCCTGCTGAGTGCCCAATCTGCCAGCAGCAGAGACCAACACTGAATTCATGATAGAGAACCTTTCCTTGGGGTGATCAGCCATCAACCTGGTGGCAAATTAATTACATTGGACCACTTCCATCATGGAAAGGACAGCATTTTTTTTCTTACTGGAAGATACTTATTCTGGATATGGATTCACCTTCCGTGCATGCAATGCTTCTGCTGAAACTACTATCCATGGACTTACAGAATGCCTTATGCACCGTCACAGTAAATGAAGTGTGTCAATGGGCCTGTGCTCATGGAATTCACTGGTCTTACCATGTTCCCCATCATCCTTAAGCAGCTGGCTTGATAGAATGATGGAATGGCCTACTAAAAACACAATTACAATCACCTTGAAGGGTTGGGACAGTGGTTTCCAGGAGGCTGGATATACTCTAAACCAGTGTCCAATATATGGTGCTGTTTCTCCAATAGCCAGGATTCATGGGTCCAGGAATCAAGGCATGGAAATGGGAGTAGTACCACTCACTATTACCCCTAGTAACCCACTAAAAAATTTTTTGCTTCCTATCCCTGCTACCCTATGTTCTGCAGGTTTGGAGATCTTAGTCCCAAAAGGAGGAACATTCCCACTTGGAGACACAATACTGATTGCATCAAACTGGAAGTTCAGAATGCCACCTGGCCGTTTTGGCTTCCTCATGCCTCTGGATCAACAGACAAAGAAGGGCATTACAGTACTGTCTGGTGTGATAGATCCTGATTACCAAGGGGAAATTGGATGGATATTACATAATGGAGGTAAAGAAGAGCATGTCTGGAATACAGGAGATTCTTTAGGACATCTCTTAGTACTACCATGCCCTATGGTTAAAGTTAATGGAAAACTACAGAAACCCAATTCTTACATGACCACTAATGGCCTAGACCCATCAGTTATGAAGGTTTAGGTTACCCTATCAGGCAAAGAACCATGATCAGCTGAGGTGCTTGCTGAAGGCAAGGGAAATACAGAATGGGTGGTGGAAGAAGGTAGTTCTGAATATCAGCTATGACCACATGACCAGTTGCAGAAATGAGGACTGTGATTGTTATATTCTTCATTGCATGTGTGCATCAAATATTTTTGTTTCCTTCTGTTATGAACTATGAAATGTAAACAAGGTTAATGTGTTTCAGTTATATGCATGTTAGTGTATCATGTTAGGCACAAATATGACTTTATAATTGTCCTTATTTAGAGATTATACATGGTTAAGGAGATGTGTACAACTGCCAAGTTGACAAGGGTGGATAGTTGGGGTTGTATGTCAACTTGGCTGGATGACAATTCTGAGTGGTTTAAGCAGTTGTGATATAGTTATTCCCATGATGAGATGAGATATGTATGTTTTGAGCAGTCAATCCACTGAAAGAGAGTTTTCCTAGGGGTGTGACCTGCTTCCAATATATATACAGACATCCTGGGAAAATGAGATACTCTTCTATGGATCTGGATCCTGTTGTGTTGCCTACAACTGTCCATTGGTGAACAACCCACCATTCGGCCTGGTGATCTTGGATTCGTCATCCACTGGAGTCAACAGCTAGTATACTGCCTACCAACCTTGAGTTCGTCAGCTCTTGCAGCTGCATAAGTTGAGAAAAGCCTCTAGTTTGACATTTGATCCCAGAACTTGGGACTTGCCAGCTTCTATAAGTGTGTAAACCATTTTCCTAAGATAAATCTCTCTTTCTCTTTCTCTTTCTCTGTATAAGCTTTACTGGTTTTGCTTCTCTAGAGAATTAAGCCTATCGCAAATACTATGTTATTGCTGCTACAATCACTCTATTCTACAGCTACTGCTACTCTAAAAAAACAAAAAACAAAAAACTCACTGCCATTGAGTCAATTTCAACTCATAGATAACCCCACTGGTTTCCAAGGCAGTAAATCTTTACAGAAGTAGATTGCCCAGCCTTCCTTCCACAGAGTGGCTGGTGGGTTTGAACCACCAACCTTCTGATTATCAGTCAAATACCTTAGGCACTGCACTACCAGAGCTCCTTGCTACTCTCACTTGTTACTACAACTACTAAAATCAAGACTCTCATTTGCAGAATGTCAGATAATGAGCCAGATTTTCTTTTACGCATAGCATTTCTAATCCTCACAAGCAGCCTGCAAAGTGTGCTTGTTTTCTCATTATTTTCAGAGGAAGAAAAAGGGGTTCAGTGTATCAATTACCTGTGCCAGTTGGCACTGGGACTTACTGTAAACCAGCAGGACCAAACCCCTGTTTCCACTCTCACACTCTTCTCAGTCATTGCTGCCTTTCTGATATTTGGCTTTGGGCCAACTCTCCAATTGTGTCCCATTGTTGATAGTGGTTTGTCAAGAGCCAATCTAACAGGCCAATGCTGCTGAAAGTAAGCTAATAAACATGTTTTCTCTCCCACTTAACAGTGAACAAGGAGCCAAGGTAAACCAACTGAGTTTCTCCAGAGGATCCTTAAACAATGGGACTGTCAAAGGAGTAGGCCAGTGGAGATATTTGTGTAGAAGCACCTATTCCCCCTCAAAAAAAGCAAAAAACCGTTGCCATGGAGTCTATTTCAACTCATAGAGACCCTATACGACAGAGTAGAACAGCCCTATAGGGTTTCCAAGGCTGTAATCTTTAAGGAACCAGACTGCTACATCTTTCTCCTGTATAGTGGCTGATAGGATCAAACTGTCAGCCTTTGGGTTAGCAATCAAGCACTTAACCGCTACACCACCAGGGCTCCTAGAAGCACATATAGGCAGCCCTGAAATTTTGCCACAAATGTCATTATCTGCTCTGCTTACAAAGAAGTTTGATCCTATAATCAGCAATAAAACCAAATTTCTGAATTCTAGAGCTATGATGGCATAGTGCGCAAGGCATTTGACTGCTAACCAGAAGGCTGGTGGTTCAAACCCACCAGCCACTCCTCAGAAGGAAGGTTGGGCAATCTACTTCTGTAGTGATACCACCTCAGAAACCCAAAGAGGTGTCACTGTGAGTCAGATCTGACTCGATGGCAATGCATTACATTGTTGGTTTTGTAAGTAAAAGGTAAAGGAGCTCTGGTAGCACAATGGTTAAAGTGCTCAGCTAACCAAAAGTCAGTGGTTCAAACTCATTATTTGCTCCAAGGAAGAAAGATTGGCATCTGGTTCTCTGAAGATTACAGCCTTGGAAATCCTGTGGGGCAGTTCTACTCTGTCCTATAGGGCCACTCTGAGTCAGAATCAACTCAATAGTAGTGGGTTTGGTTTGGGTTTTGAAAGTGAAGGTGAGCATAAGGTTTTGATTCCTTGAACATATTTTCTCCAACTTCTTGCCTTACTCACCCCTTCCCATTCTTTAGTTCTCAATTTAAATGTTACCTCCTCACAGAAGTCTTCTTTGTTCTCTTTATTTAAAGAACCCACCTCCATTTTCCTGTTCTCAGTTCCTTGTTTATTATAGTGCCATTATAATTAGTTCAATTTTCCCTGTTTATCCTCCCACACAAGTTAAGGTCCATGACACCTCACTGGCTTTATCTGTAGCCTTTAGCTCAGTACCTGAAACATAGTAGGTGCTCAGTAAAGATTTGTTGCATGAGTGAACAATTCTAACACATTTCCTACCCTTTGCCTTAAAAGAGTGACTACATTTTTATCTTGGAAAATATCCTATTTTAGTATTTTAAATAATGATGTAGCTCCTTGAACAATAATTTGCTGACTTGTTACCCCAATACCACTACTGCGGCACCATAACATCTAAGTACTAATAGTAGATTTGTTACTTCCGATCAGTGTGACCTTGATAGGTAATTTACCCTTTCTAAGCCTCAATTTTCTCACCTGTAAATGTTGTCGTTATGTGCCTTTGAGTCGGACCAACTCATAGCGACCACTCTGGGTTTCTGAGGCAGTATCACTAAGGAAGTAGATTGCCCAACCTTCCCTCCGAGGAGTGGCTGATGGGTTTGAACCACCAGCCTTCTAGTTAGCAGTCAAGTGCCTTAGGCACTATGCTTACCAGAGGTCCTCACCTGTAAATAGAAATAGCAATATTTGTTTGGAGGATTATATAGATAAAGCTCCAGAAGTGTTTGGTAAATGCTTTAGTGCTATGCCAAGATGGGCTTTTATTTCAATTTGCTGCACATCAGAAGAAGAGCCCTGGTAGCACCAGTAGTTAAAGTGCTCTGTTGCTAACAGCTAAGTCTACAGTTCTAAGTCACCAGCCACTCCATAGGAGAAAGATGTGGCAGTCTGCTTCTCTAAAGATTACAGTCTTAGCAACCTTATGAGGTAGTTCTGCTCTGTCCTATAGGGTCACTATGAGTCAGAATTGACTCAATGGCAACAGCTATATCAGACAGCAGAACTTCAAGATGTTGTAACCCGCTGTCTTAGGCTGGGCCCCAGAAGCAGAGCCTTAGATGAGAATCTGTGTGGACGTGATTTACTAGGAAGTGTTTCTAAGAAAAAACAGTGGAGGAGTGAGGGATGTGTAAAACAGGGAAGATAAAGACATCAAATAAGGATGTGATATTAAGCACACTCTCATGGAAGTTATCTGTAACTCTGTCCCACAGGGCAGCTTTAGACATAGGGTGGCTCATACCTCAGAGTTTTCCTAGTTCAGGGCAAGGGAAACCAGTTGCTTTTGAGTCCATTCCTAACCATGTGGATGTGCTAGGTTTTCAATGCCTGAGTTTTTGGAAGCGGATAGCCAGTCCTTTCTTCTGAGGCACATCTGAGTGAACTCAAACTCTGTACCTTTTGGTTAGCAGCAAAGCTCATTAACCGTTTGTACCACCCAGGGACTCCAGAGGAATGACCTAGAGTGTTGGTAGCCCCTCACCCATCAGACAGTTAGGAGCTGTCTCTCCAGGAATGGGTTTTAGTAATTATTGGGTATTTTAGCTCTTTTGCATCCAAGGAAAACAGGCTCCTACAGGCTGAGGGCAGGTCTCCACAAAGAGCTACAGGTGCTAGTTGTTGGGTGAGATGGCATTCCAAGAACAAATGTGCGCAAAAATGGTAAAGAGATGGAGGAGACAGGGGTTGTAGACAAAGCACAGGTAGTACACACTCCAGGAAGCACCCATCTCAATCACAGATTCTTTTAATTGGCAATACCATTTTCTGTTTAGCTGACTCTGGCTCATGGTGACCCTATGTGTGTCAAAGTAGGACTAGGTTCCATAGTGTTTTCAATGGCTGATTTTTCAGAAGTGAATTGCCAGGCCTTTCTTTGGAGGGGCCTCTTGATGGACTTGAACCTCCAACCTTTCACTCAGTGGCCAAGTGTGTTAACTGTGCACCATCCAGAGACTCCAGATTGGCAGTAGGGCTCACCTTTATGAGTAAAGAAAAGATCTGACTCAATGCTAACTTGTATTTATGCAGCATTTTCTTTGCTCTTTGAAGTGCGTCACACATTGCGCATGCTTAAGGATAGCTGAGTACAGGCTTGGTGGGGTCACGTGTGAACCATAAACAAGTAAAATTTCAAGGGCAATAGGTTAAATAAAGGAAAGAGGTTCACTGGTTTTACTACCATGCATGGTTTCTATTTTTCAGTAAGTCAAACTCCTTAGAAGACATGGCTGAACGGACAAAGAAGTCTCTGGGGGAAATTCATGCTTTTATAGTTTGAGTTTCTTTGGGGTAAAGGCATAAATACAAAGCCATGGTTCAAAACTCTCTATTTCATCATGACCTAAAAAAATTTTGCAGAAGTTTATTCAGCAGAAGACATTTTATGAAATACGCTGTAAACATATTACTTACATTCATTCTAAATGACTTTTAAGTGTTGATTTTCACACTCAACTCTACCTCTCTAGAAACAGGCAGGCTTCTCTGCAGCACTGTTAATGGATTTTCTTTTTTTCTTTCTATCCACAAGAATGCTCCAACTTTAGTGACTGTCAACAGCTGACCTACAGGGATGCCACAGGTTTGTAGGGAGCTGGAAGGAGCTCTGGAGGTGTAGTGGTTAAGGCATTTGTCTGCTAACCAAAAGGCCAGTGGTTCAAACCCACCAGCCACTCTGTGAAGAAACATGAGGCAGATTTACAGCCTTGGAAACCCTGTGGGGGTCACTATGATTTGGAATCAACGCGATGGCAGTGAGCTTGAAGCTTGGTCATTGTACTAGCTACAAGGCTAGCCCTGGCCTGGGTAGAAATTCTTTTTTCCATCTGTTTTAATTATCTAATGCTGCTACAAAAGAACTAGTAGTACAAGTGGATGGCTTTAACAAACAGAAATTTATTTTCTCACAGTTAAGGAGATTCGAAGCTTGAATTCAGGGCATCGGCTCTAGAGGAAGGCTTTCTCTTTCTGCAGGCTCTGATGGAAGGTCCTCGTTCATTGGTTCTTTTATGATCATCATGTGATATCTCTCTTTGCCATCTCTGCTTCCTCTCGTTTAATCTACTCCTTTTAAATCTCAAAAGAGATTGACTCCAAACACACCCCACACTAATACTGTCTCAGTAACATAGAAAAAACCCATTCTCAAATAGGATTATATAATCACAGGTTTAAAACCCAAGAGACACTGAAACCCACTGCCATTGTGTTAATTCAGACCCATAGTGACCCCCATTGGGTTTCTCAGGCTATAGATCTTTACAGAAGTAGATTGCTTCATCTTCCTCCCACAGAGCAACTAATTTCCAGTCTTCTGATTAGCAGCCAAATGCCTTACCTACTATGCCACCAGGGCTCCTTAATCACAAGTATAGGGGTTAGGATTCACAGCATCTATTTTGGGGGGACACAATTCAATCCATAATACTCTTTCTCTGTGGAAGCTTCATTTAAAAAAAACAACAACAACAACAACAAAAAACTCACTGCCATTGATTCATTTCCAACTCATAGCAACTCCTCCTTGGGTTTCCGAGGCAGTATCTTTATGGAAGTAGATTGTCCAATCTTCTTTCCGAGGAGTGGCTAGTGGGTTTGAACTGCCAGCCTTCTGGTTAGCAGTCAAGTGCCTTAGGCACTACGCAATATAGCTTTGTGGAAAGAGCCCTGGATTGGACCCAGGGGCAAGTCAACTGTATGATCTAGACCATGGGCTGGCAAACTACGGCCCATGAGGCAAATTCTTTCTACTGTCTGCTTTTGTGAAGCCCGTGAGCAAAGAACAGATTTTGCATGTTTCAATGGGTAAAAAGAAATGAATAAAGAATTGCAGTTCATATCTTATCAAAGTCACATAAAATTCAACTTTCATTGCCTATGCATAAAGTTTTATTGGAACAAATCTACATTCATCCATTTGTGCTTTGCTTATTGCTACTTTTGTTCTACGATAGCAGATTTGCACAATTGCAGCAAAACTGCATAATCCGCAAAGCTACAATTATTTACTATCTGGCACGTTATAGGAAAAATTTGCTGACCTTTCATCCAGGGAAACTTACTTCTCTAAGCCTTACTTTTCTAATCTCTAACATGGGACAAAAATGGTACCTACCTGCCAGGCATGAAGCTTTATGAGCCAATGCCCTTTATGGACAAGAGTAAAGAATCTGAAACTAGACTAATTGGGTTACTGACTGGGTAACTTTGGGCAAGTTACTTAATCTCTTGCTGCCATGGTTTCTGCTTTGGTAAAGTTTATTACATGTGTAGCATTTAGCATAGTGACTGGCACCTATTAAAGTGCTGTTTAATTATTAACTATTGGTATATTCACAGGGTTGCAGTGAGGAGAAATACATTTATTGAGAAGAAAACAAGATGAAGTAATGGTCTCTGTTCAAAATGTCCCAGTAGCTCCTCATTTCATAGTAAAGACCTTCATTATGGTGTTCAAAGAACAGGGACTCTGGAAGCCACACTAATCAGTTGCCATTGAGGTTCTGACTCATGGTGACCCTGAATGTCAGTGTAGAACTGTATTCCATAGGGCTTTCAATGGTTGATTTTTCGGAAGTAGATTGCCAGTTTTCCAAGGTGCCTGTGGGTGGACTTGAACCATCAACCTTTCTGTTAGCAGCTGAATATGTTAATCGTTTGTACCACGCAGGGACTCCACTGCCCAAGTGTAAATCATGGCTCCTGTGTTCATTAGTCCTGTGACTTTGAACACATTACTTAAATTGGTTATGCCTCAGTTATCTATACGATGTGGTTAATCATAGTAATAATCACCCTGTAGGGATGGATGTCATGAGGAGTAAATGAGTTTTAATGTGTAAGAGACAGTGCCTAGCACAGAGTAAACACTACATAAATATTACTTGCCATTACTTATGTTTTTGAATACCGTTGAAATAAATACTGCAATCACCTAAAATCATCTCTCATATGTGTACCATGGTTTGGTAACACTGACTTTGGGGAATGTGCTCTCTTGACAGATGGGTGGGATATGTTTTTAGAGGGGAAAGAACAGTAAACAGTGTTCACAGACATCTAGCTTGTCCTTTCAAAAGTCAGAATTTACCCCAAATATCTGAAAATGGTACCCTACCCATGATATTGGTTAGCTGCCTCTAGACTTTGGTGGTATAGTATATCTCATTCCTTATTGTGACCCAGTGGTCAATGATCATACCTTTCCTTGCTATTCGACCTTGACAAGATTAAATAATCTTGACAAGTCACCTCCCTTTTCTCGGCTACCATCAATGTTGCTCCAACCTCCATTTGGTGAAACTTCCCTGGCTCAACTTCTGCCCTTTCTCAGATACAGTCCTGGCTCCTGACCCAGACTGCTGGCAAGATCTCTGACATTTTGGCTACATTGTTGTTGTTGTTGTTATGTGCCGTCGAGTCGGCCCCGACTCATAGCGACCTCTCCTTGGGTTTCCGAGGCAGTATCACTACGGAAGTAGGATTGCCCAACCTTCCTTCCGAGGAGTGGCTGGTGGGTTTGGCTACATAGCATCTGATTATTTAGTTTTGGAGGATTTCAAGACAGGTAGAAAGCAAGGCCTACTTCTAGCTAAGAGGTTGAGATACATACTCCCTCTTCCTATTTCCTGGCAGTAAGAGGCAGGATTCATGATTCTACCATAGCTGATTTGCGGCTGAAGCTCAGGCCTTGAATTTTTTTGGAGTAGCACAAAGGAGATTATCAGATACAGGATATTTGCTGCAGTACTTAGAGCCAAGGGCCATAGAGGGAATATTACAATGGCTTCATTAGTACTGACAATAGCCCTAGTAGGTGCAACCTAAGTTGATCATTCCTGTGGCTCAACTTGACTTTGCAGGGTCTTTTCCTGGTTGCTGCCTTCTTTTGATCCTGTGAGATATTTTATATCTTTCCATATTTCTTCTTTGATTCAGCTAACCAGAGATGTTTCTATTGTCAGTAATCCAGAACACTGACTGGGGAACTGGACCCTAATTTGAGATTTACCTAGTTTACATTCAAGTCTGGCTTGGTGGGTCTTCCATCACTAACTAAATCTATACTTGGAGGCTCTCTGAGAAACACAGTAAGTAGTCTACATTTCTTCTCTAGCTTTCTTAATTTTTTAGTGTCATTATTGTCACATTAATAATTTTCTACTGCCATGTTTTACTTGCATTCCACATTCCTTTCTAACCACACAACATTCATCTGGTTTGCAAAATTGAAAAATGTTGGAAGCCTAAAATTAAACCAACAAAAGGGGGGAAAAACTTTTATTATAATATGTAACTAAAATTTCTTCAGATGAAGCCAAGTCACAATATTTAGGAAAGAATTCTGTCCCATTTTCTTTACTGAATTTTCAGTAATCTGGTAGCATTGTGTCATCTATTCCATGCATGGTTTTTAGCTTTCAATTTTCATTGTTGTCTTGGATTTTTTCAATTGCCTGTAGAGAATCCATCATTTTGAGTTTTTTTGGGGGTGGTCACACTTAGATAACATATGCTCTGTCTCTCTCACTGCCATCCAGTTGATTTGACTCATGGTGACCCCTCCTTGGGTTTGCAAGGCGATATCTCTATGGAAGTAGATTGCCCAGTCTTCCTTCCGAGGAGTGGCTGGTGAATTTGAACTACCAGTCTCTGGTTAGCAGTCAAATGCCTTAGGAACTATGCCATCAGAGTTTCATGAGATATTCACAGAATTGACATCAAGAAAATATAAAACATATACAGATCAACTTCCTCATGCAAGTAGTCTCTGCTATCCTATTTAATTCTGAAGAATAATATAAAGTACACACCAGTGTCATCCAATAACTTAGGTATATTTCTTTCTTTCCAAGGGTTTCTCTTGTTGGCACAGTGCTAACATCTATAGGACTGGAAAGTGTTTAATAATACCGTGAACAGAAAGGGAAGGAGACAGAAAAAGAGCAGATGACTGTGAGACAAGCTCTAACAGGAGTCAAGTGGAGATGGAGTCAGGCTCATAAGGTTAGGCTTGGCAAAGGAAAGGGCCTGTTCTTTCTCAGAAATAAGAAAAGAAAAAAAAAGATGAAGGGAAGGAGTGAAGATAAAAGACTAAATTGAATCATGGTGTCTGTCTTCCTCTTGAATTCTTTCCTACCAAGATATGAATGGGGAAGCATTGAAGAGCATCTCCTTCTGTGAGATGTGTCCCGGGCCCACTCCCCTGGGGTGCGGAAAATGTGGCTGGTCTAGAGAAAGAAGTGTAAACTTGGGGAAATTGATCGAACCAATGAGAAATGAAGAGTTTGGAAGCTTTACATTCCCTGCACTTGTGGAATCAGTTCTAAAGTATCTCACAGAGCTGGAGGTGCTCTTTTATTGAATTTATATGAATTACTTCTCTTGTAGAAAAAGAAAAGAAAGGGAAAAAAACCCAAAGTTAGTAGTCTGGGTCTTATTTCTTCCCTTTGGTTTGTCTGGGACTCCCTTTATAATCTCTGGCAGGCCCGAGGATGGCAAGCACAGGGAATGAAGCGTAATCGGATCACAGCCATTGCTCTTTATAGTTTATTACCTTAGCAGACTACATGTGGAGTTTTCCAACTTTATACGGAGAAAGAAAAGGAGGGAGAAATAATAACAAACCATACCCTGTCATTCTTCCAGGATGCCTGACTTTGAGAAGGGATTCTCTTACACTTAAATTATAAACTGTGTCATGGGATGGATTTACCAATTTATCTTCTAAGCAATCTGTACAAGTTTAAAACAAATGAAATAAATTTGGGTATTTTTATCTTCTTCTGTAGGCGTGACTGGCAATGGATAATGAATTATTTATCAGTTCTATAAATATCATAGTTGTCAGAATTTCATGATTGGAAGGAACTTTTAGGGCCACTTAGTTCCAACCTGTATGGACGTTTGAATCTCTTTATGAGCCCCAACCAAATGGTTGTCTAGGCTATCTGTGCAATCCTTCTGTACTAGATAATTAATTTTCTTTAAAGCTACTTAATTCCCTCCTTTGCCATATATGGCTTTTGGAAAGTTCTTATATATGTAGCATCCTGATCTGTCAACCATCAGTTCTAATTCTACCCTGTAAGGCCGTGTAGTAAGTGGAATTTTCACTTACCCAGTTGCTCAGATTAAAAATTTGAGAATTATTCTTTAATCTTCTCTGTTTCTTACATCCCCTCTCCAACCCATCAGCAGACATTGTCAGATCTTCTTCCTAATTTTATACCAAACTTCATCACTTTTCATCTCCACCTCTACTACCCCAGTGCAAGCCACCATCATTCTCTAGCTTGGAACACTGCAAACATTTCCTAACTGGTTTCCATGTTTTCTTATTTGCCTGACTCCATCTACTGTCTACATGGCATCTAAGGGGAGGTGCTTCTTAAAAATACATCCTATCATATTTCATGGTACTCTCTTGTTCAGAACTTTCCAGTGGCTTCTTGACCTACTCAGAGTGAAAACTTAAGTCTGCTGAATCGTAGCCTTACAAGGCCTGACTTGATGTGATCCCTGGTTCGCTCCCTAACTTCTTTTTCTCTCACTCAATGCTCCCTACCCACTCCCGGATGACCGTCAAAAACCCAAGCCTTTGCATCTACCGTTCTCTCTCTGCCTGGAATGTTCTTCCTTCAAATAGCTCTGTAAGGTTGGCTTTCTGGCTTCATACAGATCTCTGCTCAGGGACTGAAGCATAATTTAATCCCAGCCATTACTTTTCATAGTTTTCTACCTTATCAGGTTACATGAATAGAATTTTCCAGCTTTACATTGAGAAAAGCAAAGCAAAGAGAGGACTTCCCCAAGCACCCAGTCTAAACATCATATCACTATTTATCTTCAGCTTTTATTATCTTCATAGATAGCCACTTTGGTTATCTCTTCAGTGTGTTTATCATCTCTTGACATCTGATATATTTAATTCTAAAATGTGTTTATTGTCTATAATCCCTAACTAGATTCCAAGTTTCATTAAGTCAAGGATTTTATGTTTATTCACTTCTGTAATTCTAGAACCTGATACATTTCAAAAAAATTGTGCTATGAAAAGATTGAATTAATAAATGAATACAGAACATCATTAATCTCTCTTCCAAACAAATCTCTCAGTCATTTGATGATATGTATTTATCTTTATGTCTTTCTCCAGAGTAAATAAATCCTCTTCCATACTGGTCTACATATGGTTTCCAATTTTCTTCCCTCTTGGCCTCTCTTTCTTTTCCATCATTTAGTTTTCTAACTACTCTTTCCTAGGGGCTGGCTCTAGACTGGTAGTATGGGTTCCGGAGTCAGCTTGTAGATTCTAATCCAATTTCTACTATCAATGACTTGTTTACCTTTATATAAGTCACTTAGTATTTTCTGGTAATAAGCAATAGTACCTGGAAAACCAAATTAAATAATAAAAAATGCATTTAATGGAAATATATAGAGTGACTAAGAGACCTGAGGGAAAGAGTCAGGCCCTGGAAAAGTCAGAAACAAAAGGAGCTCCAGGAACCAAAGTGATAGGACCACCTCATCAGAGCATTACTGTTGGGGTGTTACCAGCCTCATTACTTTCTATTCGAGTGATACTTCACTCAATATGCAATTTCCTGGGAGAGATAACACTATGGCTTTGCTATGATTCACATTTCCACTCTTTGCCTTGGGTTTTGGCTGATGTTCAATCAACACTGTATGTGATGTTGAAGAGTTGTTACCCAAGAAAATAATGTAATTAGATATTGGGCAGGCCAATGGGCTGATAATCTCAGCATTTTCTAACCCTCTCTTTCCTCAGTTGTAAGAAGGGGTTAATAATAGGACTGTCCCATTGGTTGTCTTGAAGTTTAAACTATATACTCACTGACATCTAGTTGATTCTGACTCATATTGACCCCTCCTTGGGTTTCCGAGGTAGTGTCTCTATGGAAATAGATTGCCCAGTCTGCCTTCCAAGGAGTGGCTGTGGGTTTGAACATCCAGCTTCTGGTTAGCAGTCAAATGCATTAGGCAGTATGCCACCAGAGCTCCCAGCGCATGTAAAGGGCTTAGCACAGTGTCTGAAGCATAACAAGCATAGTGATCTGACAGCAAATAGAGGACTCAGCATGTAATGTAATTCTCTTAAGTGTGGTGGAGTGGGATGCCATCCCACTACATTTCAGACACTAGTGATAGATAGAAAATGTAGAACATACATTTTCACCAGCTCTGGTAGCATAGTGGCTAAGACACTTGCCTGCTAACCAGACGGCTGGCGGTTCAAACCCACCAGCCACTCCTCGGAAGGAAGGTTGGGCAATCCTACTTCCGTAGTGATACTGCCTTGGAAACCCAAGGAGGGGTCGCTATGAGTCGGGGCCGACTCGACGGCACATAACAACAACAACAACAACATTAACAATTGGCTCTAAGTGAACTTCCTGTCAACCAAGACCCCTGAGATGTCGCCATAGATATCTCTGTCAGCTCTCCCCGCACAGCTGAATGTTGGACATGAGTGCAGGTCCTCTCACTTAACCTGTGACACTGAATCTTGTTAGCTATGACCCATCATCACAGTCTCCTCCACAGCTTGAAACCTGGATTGTATCTTTAACAAATTTTAGTTTCACATCATTTGCACAGTTATTATTACCAGATTAACTAGGGTTAAAATAGAAAGTGCATGTGAAGTCCTTTGCAACTATAAAGCACAACACAAATAAAAAGTTGTGTTTTAATTATCACCTGGGTTTTTGCAAATGGAGATAGATGTCAACTGCTTAATGCAGGGTCCATTTTTCCCAACATAAGTCAAATTTCTTTTATTTCTATATTCAACTTAATGAGATAATGGGAGCTCTGGTGGCGTAGTGCCTAAGGCATTTGACTACTAGCCAGAAGGCTGGCGGTTCAAACCCACCAGCCACTCCTTGGAAGGAAGATTGGGCAATCTACTTCCGTAGAGATACTGCCTCAGAAACCCAAGGAGGGGTCACTATGAGTCAGGATCGACGCGACAGCAGTGAGTTTTTTTTTTTTTTTTTTAGGTGAGGTGATGTTCTTTGCCTTCTCAAATCAGGCAAATCTGTATACTTTACAATTTACAGTATATGAGGTTTTCATATTAGCATCTGTCTTTTAGAGAGTTTCAAGGAAGTGAGGTTTTCAGCAAACAGCAGGCTAATTCTTAAACTCTATGGGCATATGTTCTCCAACTTGTAAATTTGACCTTGGCTTTAAAAGCGACAACTAGTACTATTTCAGGGTAAATGTAATTTACATTATTTGATGGTCAACAATGCAATATCTCTACTCTTCATGGTCATGGTCACGGGAATAGCTACAATAAAGACTATATGAACAGTTCTTGTTAGGGATTTAGGATGATGTTACTTACACAACTTTGGCTTTTTCTGTCGAAACCATAGAGCAGTGGTAACCTGGGTAAAATATGTTGATGGTACATGCCTGTTGGGTGCATGGGTACATGTCTTTACCTTTTTCCAAATTTCCTTAGATGCCAAGCAAAACTTAACACTACTGTTCTTTTGAGATTAGATTGAGATTAGATTCACTTCATCATTTCAAAACAAAATAAAAATACCTTGTCATACAAAGCCATTCTACATCCATGTACTTTAAAGCATGACTGGGTACACCTAGGTACCTCATGTGTGTTTGACATCAGCAGTATCATTTTATATTTCTATTTCCTATGCCACTGGAAAGGAGTTCTGGTGATGCAGTGGTAAAAGCATTTGGCTGCTTACCAAAAGATTGGCAGTTCAAACACACCAGCTGCTCAAGGGGCGAAAAGAGGCAGTCTGCTTCTGTAAAGATTTACAGCCTTGGAAACTCTATGGGGCATTTCTGCTCTGTCCTATGAGTTGGAATTGACTAAGTGGCAGTGGATTTGTTTTTGTTTTTCTGTTCTCTTTGAGAATTACCCATTTCTTAGATTTGTCCAAGCTAAATAAACTTTTGCTGTTCTTAAACAGTCCCTAGCACTTTTGAGGGCACTCTGCTTTCAATTCTCCTCGAGATAAGCAGTGCTCAATTGTGACTGGACAGAGCATGTGCATGACAGCACGGGGGCTGGGAGGGCAAGACTGCGGTTTGCTGAGTTGTGGCAAAGAGTATTCTAAACAAAGGCCTTTGAAAGTGAGATGTACCCCCTGTGGGAAGACATACTTATTTCACTGAAGTCCCCCTCCTCAGGCATGAAAGGGGTCCAAGTCTTCTCAGGGCTTTTATGTTCTTCACGGTAATTGGCAAATGTAAACCTGATAATGTTTTTCTCTCTCATCTATTTATTATTTGTACTTGCATGAATTCTGACCTCACAAATTGTGCTCATGGTGTTTGGTGTAAGATTCTTTATATGGGCAATGTTTTTACCTTTCTCCCATACAATTTTTAAACATCCTAGGGCCAAATACTATTATTTCATCTTTCTCTTCTGACTTCACCGGGCAGATGATTATTCTAGCAAACTGGCCTTCTTCCTCCTTTATATTTTGTAATAATAAGAGGTGACCAAAACTTGTCAAAGTTTTCCTAGAAGATGAGACTCCAGTAAAGCTACATGGTAAATATCTATATGAAATGGTATAATTAAGTAAAATAGAATGCAATTTCAGTAACATGACATCATGACTTGGTATTTGTAAAGTAAACATAGAGACTGGAATTTAATGATGAGGTATGAATGAGGTGGAAAAAAATATAGGCTGAAGGGTTACACAGTCAGACTTTACAATCTCCTTTGGTGGGGGAGATCTCAAAATATTTTCAGTATAGGACAACTTATGGAATTCGGTGCTGATCATGCAATCTTATGGATGGCCCTCGGGTCAGAAACAAACTCCTATCTTGGTGCCTGCTTTGTATCATCCTTCCTGGGTCACTCTTCTGTGCAGCTGAAGGTCTTGCTGTACTGTGGAATGTCCCATGTGTCATAACAAATCATTGTCCATGCATGGAGTATATGGAAAGTGCACATGATAGCATTAAGGACCCTGATCTTGTTTCATGATATATGTGAGAAAATGATTTGCTTTAGGTTTTGTTGTACAACATTAATTAACATTTTACTTATTTATTTTACTGTGTATTTGGTTGAATTGCATATTCCACTGGCTGCATTTAAGATGTGCTACCCATGCTGAGTTCTATTACATCTTTTAGCTAGGGTGGCAGAAGGACTAGGGCACTCAAATATCTCCAGGAAGTACTAAGTGAGGGGAAATGTTCCTTAAGAAAACAAATGAGTGAAGAAGGAAAAAAGTTAGAGCAGCAATTCTCAAATTACTGTGCATACAATTCAACTGGTGCTAGATAACACACACACACACACACACACACACACAGATGTAGGCCCCATCCATGGAGGAAATGCCTCAATAAATCACAACTATATTAGGGAAGGCCCCTAGGTTGTACAGTTTGCAATTGATGCTAACCTAAAGATTGGAGGTTTGAATACCCAGCGGTACCATGGAAGAAAAGGCCTGGCAATCTGCTTCCAACTAAGATTATAGCCAAGAGTATCCTACGGTGCAGTTATACTCTGTAACATATGGGGTTGCCATGAGTTGGAATTAACTCAACAGCAACTAACAGCAACAACATACTTGGTACATTTATTACTATTCCTTTAAATCACATTCAAGGAAGTGCTAAAATGATTTAACCACCAGGCAAACTCCTTCAAAGCAGGGGATAGCTCACTAGAGCTAATCCAAGATGGGGCTTTGAGGTAAGTGGTAGGTAGACTACAATGATTTTTGTTGGCCAGACCATCCTTCTGTACTTGTAGCTTCTTTGTTTTTATTCACTGTGGCGTTATTCCCTTCTCTTATTCAAAAGTAAAATTGTGAAAACTAGTTTTGTTACCATAAATTGTATTTCATTGTGGTCATATAAGTAAATATGAAGTGAAGTATTCCTATTTGTCTTTATTTCCCATGTTCATGAAAGGTGATATTACTGGGGTTGCTCCATTGTTTCAAAGGGGTACTTGAAGACAGTTACCAGAATTAAGGAAAAATGGCAGGAAGATATGTTCTAAAACCTATCTCTTTAACAGTGATGTGCATGCAGAATATATGCATGGCTCCATTTTTTAAAAGCAGGATTCAGTGTTCAGAAGTACAGGTTGCAATGACAATATAGTATATCAGAGGGTTGGTCATCATGGTGACAGTGATAGTGATGGCTTCATGGGTAAGGACCCTGCCCTTGTTTGAATGCTCTGCTCTCACCCTTTTGAAATTCTAAATAATATCTGAGCACGAGGGCCTGCATTTTCATTTTGCTCTGGGCCCCACAGATTACGTAGCTGATCCTGAGTGGATGTCAGAGTGGATATTCGAAGGAGAATTGTAGGTCATGGTTAGGGAAACCACCAGAGGGTTTTCAAACATAGGCAGTAATTTACACTGTAAAGATCATTCTTTTTCTGCCAGGTATGAATAGATTGTTGGTGGGTGGGGAGAAGAGTAGAAGCAAAAAGACCAGTAAAGAAGAAGGTCAGTTTAGTATTGGGGTAAGAGATGATAATGGATTGGGATAGACTGTGGAAATGGAATGCTTCAGGCCCAGAAAGAATAAAGTTAGATACCTTTGCAAGGCAGATCCAACAAGGCTGAGACTTTAAAAAAATGTGTGTTGATGTCATAAGTGTGTCTCATCAACAAGATATCTTTTTGTCAAGCCAAGGGATGGATCAAGGAGCCATGCTGGTGGGAGTACTGCATTGTACACAAGATTCTTGGCACTGACCCTGACAGCTTTTGGGCCTGGAGTCTTAATGATCAAGCCAAATATGGGCTCTGCTGAGCAGGTTTCAGGCTGACCAAGGTCATCTAGCAGCAGACCTTGTGAATGGGGTCAAGGGACGAGCCTAACTTGCAGCTGTGGCCCCAAGCCACCCATGACAGCAATTATTGATGGCTGTCCTTTGTCTTGCCTTGGTGGTAGTTAGATGACAATGAATATAAATAGAATAAAGATGCCAACATCGGACTCATTATGTACATTTAGGCTTGTTAAGTGAAAGTAGAGGAAGAAAATTGCCCAGACACCAGCTAAATAGTCATTTTGAGAGTTCCAAAATTATCAAGATTAAAGAGGGTAACATATAAATATTTACAGTGGTTTCACTTTATTTTATTTGGCCTTTGGAAAAATATTACAAAGATGAGTTTCTTGGTTGTTACTGATGATTAAATTCTATGATTACTTTTAAACTTAGTATGACCCACTGCCATTCTTTAATCTAAGTAATGAGACTGCTTGGAGTTTCTATTAGCCAATTAATCAACATGAGTATGAGGATGATATCAGGTCTGCATGCTCTCATAGCTGCAAAGTCAATGGTCCACTAAAACTTAGAAACCTCAGAGACCCAAGCTTATATTATCCCCACCTATATCTGCTTTCATCATGTTCGTACGGTGCTTTCAGGTACCATTATTTTTAATGGCTTTAATTCCTTTTAGACTCTTTTGGTCATTGAATTGAAGAGGTCACATGGCCTTGAGTTAATGAGCTTCTGTTGTAGTAGGCTGCTATTAGCTTTTGTGTTTGCTCCATTAAAATGGACAGAGAATGCTAGTTTGACCATTCTTAAGTGAAGAAGTATGATTCTCTAAATACGTGCTGACACTTTGAATTAACAAATCTAGAATCCTGTGTTGAAATGGAATTGAACTCTAAAAAGGCCCACTTTTCCATTTTTTGTTCAAAACCAACTGAAATACAACTTTAAGGTTTTCAAATCACTTTTGCCTTGCTTTGTTTTGTTGTTATGGCCTTGTTAGTGCAGTGTCACCATTTGATGAATAGAAAGTAGGGGGGAAGGGAGGGATATACATTCCTTCAAAAACATGATAACTGAATCAATTGAAACAGTATTTCTTCAGAATTAAACCTCTTAGCCTGTTTTCTTGTTTAAAGCAAAACTGGAACTTCAGAAAGGCATTGGCCAACAGGCAAATATGTTTGTTTTAATTTGTGTGTTTAACTGATCTTGGAATGCACTTTAAAAATACGTAACTATTTTCCTTGGAAATGCAGATACTTCCTGCATTTATGAAGAAAGAAAAAAAATAAATGAAAGTCCAGTTTGTTTTACATACCCAGATGTGGGCAGGATGCAATGTGGAATGGAACAGAAAAGAGTTGAACTGGCTAGGGGCCTCTATCACCAGCTATGACTTTGAATGAGTCATATATCCACTTCCCAAGCCTCAGTAAAATTATCATCTGTAAAATATCAAATAGGGATGTGAACACTGAAATCTCTTTCTGTTCTATTACTCTCACTACTAGGCATCACTTCTTTTCCTCCTTCATTACTTATATCTCTAATGTTGTTGTTGTTGTTATGTGCCATCGAGTCGGATCCGACTAATAGCGACCCCTCCTTGGGTTTCCGAGGCAGTATCACTACAGAAGTAGATTGCCGCATCTTCCTTCCAAGGAGTGGCTGGTGGGTTAGCAGTCAAGCGCATTAGGCACTACGCTACCAGAGCTCCCTATATCTCTAATACCTTAATGGAATTTCTTTTTGTATACATTTGAGACTCATTTCAGTACTTTTTCCTTTCATT
The DNA here is from genome assembly GCF_000298275.1 of Orycteropus afer afer. Lineage (NCBI taxonomy): Eukaryota > Metazoa > Chordata > Mammalia > Tubulidentata > Orycteropodidae > Orycteropus > Orycteropus afer. Next base: position 3,819,360 of record NW_006921767.1, on the reverse strand, counting down.
TCACCTTTTCTACTCCAATCCCCCACCCTGCCACTTTTACTTTTAATTTCTTTTACCCTCTGGTGAACCTCAAAAGTGTTTCAAAGAAAAGCAAGATCTCTGTCCAGACATATTTAATTAGAGGTTTATTGACTTTCTTCACATTGGTCCATTGTCCCTTTGTCTTTCAGTTTATAAACACACAAACTTGTGTTTAAGTATTTATGGGCCCAGATTATGAAAACAATTATTGTAGACTCAAGAAAACATATAATCACAGAATAAGTTGGTTGTTGGTACATTTACAAATATTTTACTTTTCTTTTGGGAAAAAAAGTGTGAAGAAACATGAACTCAGCCTACATGTATATTATATAAACTTAGATCTAAACTATCCATTCATCCATCTCTCTGTCAGTCTATCCATCCATCCAGCCAGCCAGCCAGCATCTATCCATTTTTCTTCCTAGCAGAAAAAATTGATGTATATAGTATAATGGTACATCCACTGGCTAATCTTTGGAATGATATGACTTTCAATAGTATAACCATTAGAGTTGCCAAGTAATTTTTGTTTTTGACTTAATAATGCTATTTTCCACTGTCAAGTCATTGAATGGATTCCAAGCATTAAGACCTAATTATAAAATGCCCAATGAACTACATATTTTACAGAGTTATCTGTGGCCTGGGGAACTATTTTCTCAAGTCCTTTGTAGTTCACTTCAGCATCACCTTATAGAGCCGTTAGCATTTTTTTCTGACATCAGCTAAGTTTCCCTTCAGGGCAAAAGAAGCTTCACAGAAGCAGATGCCTCCAAAGTGTTCACCAAAGTACAGTCTTTCCTTTTTTCAGATTATTTGATGCCCCACTGGAGATGTGGTTTGTGACAAAACTTTGAAATACAATTACTAGAAAATTAAAAGTTTTTAATTTTTTTTTGAATTTCCTAGTTCTTTCTTTTCTTTTTTAAACACTGTAGGATATCTCTATATTTTTGTCTAGGATGGTGATTTAATTGGTCAGGTTGTAAAATAATTAATATTCTAGATGTTCAAATTCAAGTTTGGCGGAACTCTTGGGTAAAAATAGAAAGAATACTGTAGGTTTTGACTGTTTTAATACTTTCTTACTAATTCAGAAAATCTAAGCTAATAAATGTACTTAGTCTAAACAAAGACGTGTCATATCTCTAGGAAGCACTTCCTATGTATAGGAATACAATATGAATCACATAAACAAATTTGAAGTTTCCAGTAGCCACATTTTAAAATGTACAAAGAAATCCCAAACCAAAACCAAACTTACTGCTGTTGAGTCAGATCCAAGTCATAGCGACCCCTCCTTGGATTTCCGAGGCAGTATCACTACGGAAGTAAATTGCCCAACCTTACTTCTGACAAGGAGTAGCTGGTGGGTTTGAACTACCAGTCTTCTGGTTAGCAGTCAAATGCCTTAGGCACTACGCTACCTGAGCTCCCGTACAAAGAAACAGGTAAAATTAATTTTAATAACAAACCCCAAGCCAAACTCACTGCCACCGAGTCGATTCCTATTCAGAGTGACCCTATAGGACAGAGTAGAACTACCCGATAAGTTTTCCAAAGCTGTAAATCTTTACAGAAGCAGACTCCCTCATCTTTTTCCAACAGAGCTGCTCGTGTGTTGGTTAGCAGCCAATGCCTTAACCACAGCACCACCAGAATTAATTTTAATAATAGAGTTCACGTAATTGAATGAGTTGTTGTTAGGTGTCTGTCAAGTCAATTTTTGACTCATATAGGCCCTATGTGAGAGGAGAACTGCCTCATAGGGTTTTCTAGGCTGTAATCTTTACAGGAGCAGATCACCAGGTCTTTCTCTTGAGGAGTTGCTGGGTGGATTTGAACTGCCAATCTTTGGGTTAGCAGCAGAGTGCTTAACTGTCATGCCACCAGGGGTTCGTTTTAATTGGATATATCAATAATATTATCGTTTCAATATATAATCAATATAAAATTAGTTACTTCATTTTCTAAGTTCTGACATATGGTATCTATCTTATAGAGTATCTCAGTTTAGATACTATATTTTCATTAGAAATACTTGATCTGTATTTAGATTTCACAAAATTTACTGTTCAAAAAGTAGATTCACATGTCCAAGTTGTTCTAAATATCCTTAAAAGTTTTATATTATCTAAATCCCATACATTAAAAAAAAAAAAATCATGTTCCTCACTTATATGAGACCAAATAGCCAACAACTACTTTAAAACAAAGATGAAAATGTAAGGGGGAAGAAAACTAGATAAATGGAAACCGAACAACCAGAATGGCAATAATGAGAATGTTCGTGCACTGTGAAGGATATAACCAATGTCACTGAACAATCTGTGTAGAAATTGTTTAATGGGGAGGTAAACCACTATGTAAATCCTCATCAAAAATACAATATTATTTTTTAAAAAAAATGCATCCACATTAACAAAACAAGTTCATCTTTTCTCTTTCTTTTTTTTTTTTGCAAAATTGATTTAACTTTGAAGCAAACATATATCAATTTCTAGATCTGTAAGTGTTCAAATAAAATAAAGTCACCACTCTTGTGTAATTTAAGATTGTTAACACTGAATTCAAAACTGAAAAATAACTCAAAATTTTTAATATCAACAAATATTTTTTAATGCTTTCTTATAGGATTTACAACCAATTTACGTAAGTCTAAAAGTGAGAGTTAAAATCTTCTGCACATTCACATTAAACAAAACAAAACAAATTCGCTGCCATTGAGTTGATTCTTACTCATAGTGATCCCCTCCCTTGGGTTTCCCAGGCAGTAAATCTTCATGGAAATAGATTGCCCCATCTTCCTTCTGCAGAGCGGCTGGTAGGTTTGAACCACCAACATGCTGGTTAGCAGTCAAATGCCTTAGGCAATGCACCACCAGAGTGCCTTATATATTCTAATATATTTATATCAGAAAATATATAAAATCATCACTACTGATTTGTATAATGAGAGTTTATATTTTAAAATAAATTCTCACAAATAAGCTTTCTGAAGCTTCATATTTAGCTTGTTCATATGTATGTTCATATCAGTGAAAAACAGAAATCATATTGCCATTTTTTATGTCTTTGATTATTGAATATTTGGCAAGCATTCATTTTGTTTCAAGAAAATCTTGAATTAGAGTTAAATGTATAGCAAATCTTTGTAAAAATATTTCATGACTCAACGGAGAAGCCCTGGTAAAGTACAGGTGACTAAATTCATTACCCTCTATTCTCGTCAAAAGTTCCACATACTAAAGATAATTCATATTTGAACATATGTTGAATTATTTTAACAACTGCATCCGTGCCACTTTATAAAACTGAGTACAAAATGAATCTTTCAATGGAACAAAGCAATAAGTGAATTGTTAGTTTCTTGTTTTAAAGTTTCAGTAAATTTAGGTTTCTGACCAAACATGTCTGGAATACCATCCCTCTTGATAGAAACTAATTTTTCACATCTAGCTGAAATTCTTCTTTGACAGATGTAAAAAGTTAAAAATATCTACACAAGGTTGATTTTTTTTTTTTTTTTTTAGGCCATGAATGAATACTTCTTAGTAAGTTTATAAGTTTTTTTCAAACAAAACATAACCAGATTATTAATTGGGCAGTATATTTTACGTTGTGAAACTCATCTAAAGCTAAATTGAAGTATTTGCAATATTTTCATGTTTTGAATCAATTGATCTTTGATATTGTTAGACAACTCTTGTATTCTGTTGATGATACTTAGGTGAAGAATTCTTATTTTTTGTAAAATATTTTTTTTTTGTCTATTCATCATAGTTGTCTAACAAAATTTCCATACCGGAAATAATTTCTTTTACCATCTTCATCTAAAATAGGTCATCTTTGTGTGTGTGTGTGTGTGTGTGTGTGTGTCTACAAGAATATGAGTGCTTTATGTTCTTGTCAGGTGCTGTTAAGTTCATTTCTACTCACAGTAACCCCATGCGGCAGACTAGAACTGTCCCACAGGGTTTTCTAAGCTCTGATCTTTACAGGAACAGATCACCAGGTCTTTCTTCCACAGAGCCACTGAGTGGGTTTGAACCCCCGACCTTTCTGTAAGTATTCTAGCACTTTATTGTTGTGTCAACAGGCTTCCTTAAGCCCTTGACTGCTAACCAGAAGGCTGGAGGTTCAAACCCCCAGCCACTCCATGGAAGGAAGATGGGGCAATCTACTTCCATAGTGATACTGCCTCAGAAACCCAAGGAGGGGTCGCTATGAGTCGGGGCTGACTCACTGGCACATAACAACAACAACAACAACAACAACATAATCATCCTAACAGACCCTGCTAAAAATCATTAAATTTTTGTTGTTGTTGTTGTTTGCCTTTTAATTTTGATTTTGTGTGGTTAATTTGTTGATGCCCTTTTGACTTTTGAGAGAAAAGTTATTATTAATATTATTCAACAATATTTTGCAATGGACTTCATGGCAGTATGCACATAAATGTAGTTAACTCAATCATTCTTAACTCTGATAAGATGATAGAGAATGGCTGCCTAGAACTTGACATGAGGTGGATTTGGAAGCTGAATCAAGGTTCACGGTAAAATGTTCCCAGTTCAACCAGTCACATTTGTCTTGGGCATGGAGTGGGGGAAAAGAAACAAACCAAACTCACTGCTGTTGAGTGGGATCTCACTCATAGCGACCCCTCCTTGGGTTTATAAGGCGGTATCTCTACAGAAGTAGATTGCCCAATTTTCCTTCTGAGGAGTGGCTGGTGGGTTTGAACAGCCAGACTTCTGGTTAGCAGTCAGATGCCTTAGGCACTACACCACCAGCGCTCCTATGGAGTGGGGAGTGGTAGCAAATATATCACATACCTGTTTTGGAAAAATCACCCATCTGGGATTGCAAATGCTGATTTCTCACCATAAGTGACTTTGGGTAAATTACTTTCTCTGTGTCTAAAACCATAGAACAGCTACTAAACAGGGAACTAAAATAGTTCCGTGACCCAGCTACAATTACCATCTCTATCATAGCCTCTGTCTTTCTCTGTGTGTTATTGCAAATTCCTTCATGCACCAAAATGGGTTCTGCTTTTCCAAAAATCCTGCTGCTTTATAACACGATTCCCCTTTGCTTCAGTGCCAGTTCCACATGTTGGCACCTGTCAGCTCTTTCTACTAATTGTAACTGGCTCAATATCTTCATATTTCCCTGTTGAAATTCTATCAGCAATGATGGAACTTCACAAGCTCAGCCTTTTCACCTTTGGCATGTCACTGGCCTGCCTACTGGGTTGGCTACCCACTCCTGAGCTGATCAGCTATGGCAACAAGTCACCTGGGAGAACAATGGCCCTGTACAGAAAGAGGTGTGGGCAGACAGGAAGGCATTAATTGACATCTGAAATCCTTGGCTTTAACATCGAAAATTGCTATAGTTTATATTCTGACATACTATAATATAACAGAAGATCACAGACCAAGGAATTTGAAAGACTTGGAAGAACTTTCTAAGGAAGCAGGGGTATTTGCAAAGAAAACTTCTTCATCCTGACTTAAAAGAAAAAGAAAATGAGGACTTAAATATTATCAAACCCAAACCAAACCCATTGCCATTGAGTCAGTTCCTACTCATAGCAACCTATAGGACAGAGTAGAAGGACCCTGTAGTGTTTCCAAGGCTATGAATCTTTACAGAAGCAGACTGCTTCATATTTCTCTCACAGAGTGGCTGGTAGGTTCAAACCCCTGACCTTTACAGGTTAGCAGCTCAAAGTGTTAACCACTGCGTCACCAGAACTCCTTGAAATGATATCAGTGACCTTCGAATTAATGATGTCCGGATATTATCTTCTGCCATTTCCCATCCATGGCACCAATGAGCATACCACTTCTCACCTTGTGCCACATACACTCAAGTACAGACTCCTTCTCCAGCAATAGGTAGGTGGCTAGCAGAAATGTTTTGTGCTCCACTACTGATCTAAAGGTTGGCAACTCAGTGTTGCCATGGAAAAAAGCCTAACAATCAATTTCTGTAAAGATTACAGCCAATAAAACCCTGTAGTGCACAGTTCTCAGTAACACATGGTTATACCATGAGTCAGAACTGACTTGACTGCAATGAATTTCCACTAGCAATAAGCTCCCAGCTGGCTTCCCTGCAGCCAATTCTCCCTCTCTGATTTGCTCCATACATATGAAAAGCATGTTAGTTTACTTAAACATGATGCCTGAGCTCATCTTCCCACTTCCACAACTGAGGTGTGACTTCTAATTCATGCCTTTAATAACTAAAAATTGATACTGTGCTAGGTGCTTTGAGGGAAGATAAATATGAACATAACATCTATCAAGGAATGTATAGTCTAGAGGAGTTTTATGACTTATTTCCAATGATCCATAATGAAAAGGAGAACACGTTGTCCTCAGAGAGATAGTGATTTAGGAAAAATATCAGCATTCACAAGAGGAAGAAAAGCCATGGTGTACTCATAAATATTTAACATCTAGCTCTTGAACGTAAGGGGGAGGGATGTCCTGATCTGTCCAACTTGATGTTACCAACATGAAGTCACTAGATGCGGGAAAGACATGTGCAGTAGCCCACCACATACTGTTTCACCATAGAGACAAGGAGCATGTGAACAACCTTAAGAACATACATAAGAGTAAAATGTAGCCCAACAATTAAGAAGTACTGAGTTTTGGGCATTATCATCTTTGCTTCTAATATAATTAATTCAATTTTAAGTTTACATAATTTATTCTTAAATAATGGTGTGTTTCACAATGGGCTTGCAAAAATCCTGGAAGTTTACTGCTAGTCCTGAGCAGGTACAAGCCTGGTCAAGCATCTTGGGCTAAAAGACTGTGAGAATTTGGATTCTAAATTGAGAAAGACAGATCAGAAGGAGACAGCCTCAGAGTTGAGCATTAAAGTATTTGTAGGATTTATCTTCTAGGAAACTCAGTGGTGAACTGGTTAAGTGCTGGGCTGCTAACTAAAAGGTCAGCAGTTGAACCCACTCACTGCTCTGTGGGAGAAAGATGTGACAGTCTGCTTCTGTAAAGATTACAGCCCTGGAAACCCTGTGGGGCAGCTTTGCTGTCCTACCAGGTCACCATGAATTGCATCTACTCCACAGCAATATTTTTCTTTTATTTTGGTTTAGCTTCTGGACATGGAGATGGGTTGGGGGAAGTGGGAGGGTGGGTCATATTCTTGACAGAGGAAAACAGGAAAGGATTAAAACTTGGGGACATGAATGGAAAAAATGAATGTTTCTTTAATCCAAATCAATCACTTCTTACTGTCCTAACTCAGCACTTGCTCTCATATCCAACCCCACCCATGCCCAACCAATGACAATAGTAACAATAATGATAATGACAGCTAGTATTTGTTGAGTGATTGCTCAGTGCCAGGGACTGTTCTAAGGAACCATTTGTCATCCCTTGCACAAACCGTCCTGTTTCCTTATTTACCACATTGCTGAGCAGCCGCTCTCTTCTCTCGGTAAGGCTACCACCCTCTCCCGGTCACCACAGAGCCTACCACTCACTGTTGTCTTTCCCACACCGCAGCTGCTACTTGTCACCAAGCTTGTGCAATAGCTTTATGCAGAGGGAAGAAGTATTTCTCTGTCTCCATGAGTCTGAAGTGTGAAAACAAAGGTACAGATGACCACATGTTTCAAGAAAGATGAGAAAGAGGATATTGTCTTGAAGAAATAAAAATATGTAAGTCTTCAAAAGGACAAATATTATATGATCTAATTTATATGAACCATCTAGACTAGGCAAATGTATGGAGACTGAATTTTATCAGTGGTTACCAGGTGAAGGCAGGAGAGAAGAGGTAAAAGGGACTAACTGCTTAGGCAAGATTGAGCTTCTGTTAAGGGTGATGGAAAAATTTGGAAACTGATAATGGTGGTGGTTGAATAACATGATAAACATAATTAATGTAATGGAACTATACATGAGAAGAATGTTGAAAGACAAATATTTTGTTACACATATTTTTCCCACAAAAACAATTAAAAAAAATATATATGTTCTATGCATTTAGTGTCTGGCCTATTTCTTCAATTTATATATTTTTTGGTCCCCATGGGTATTTGAGCTTGAGATCCTATTTTTGTGAGCTAGACAACTCTATCAACAAATTGTAAAATAAAAGTAAGTTCTATAGTTGAGGCTTTGCTGTATACAGGAAGTCTACAGATTTAAATGTATCAAAAACTTATTTTTAAGTCACCTTGCAATTTGATATTCATCAAAATAGTTGTGAGACAGGCTCCCTGTAGATGCATTCTAAGATGTTAGGGTTAGGGAGAGAGCAATAGACCTATTTTTGTTCCTTTCTAACCATGCCTCACACACCCTTTTTGGGCATAAATCTATTTCTCATAATTTCAGGTTAAGAAACTTTAGCTGTACCTCACCCTATTGTCACTCAGATTCCAAGCATGATGGGAAGTTGGAAACAAATAAACAAAAAACAAAATGAAAACAAAACTAAGATAAAAGATATTACAAATGCAGCAAGATTAGTAATTCTGTTTTTATTTGGAGATTGATTTATTTTGGTAACATTTACTTATTCTCAACTTGGAGAAAAAGTCTGTTTATGGAGAACAATTTCTATGGTTCAAGTTTGATATTTGTTTTTAAGATTAGATGATATGTGTTGGAAGGGAGGCATAAGTACTGTTGAGAGTCACTTAACTGTTGCAAGGATTACACATTAGACTCCTCACAGGAGCCAATATTAGTTGGGGAACTCTATATCTAGACATGTTGTTGTTGTTGTTATATGCCGTCCAGTCGGCCCCGACTCATAGCGACCCCTCCTTGGGTTTCCGAGGCAGTATCACTACGGAAGTAGGATTGCCC
>NW_006921767.1:3808366-3810369 GCF_000298275.1 Orycteropus afer afer | reverse complement strand
TCCTATATCTAGACATACTCAAGAGAAACAACATAACTTGTTAACTACAGTGGTAAATTGTATGTGTGATGGGGGTATGGGATTGACCAAATGATGGCTTATTTTCTTAGATTAGCTATTTGGCATAATTGTACAAAATACCCAAAATGCAAATAGTCTTTTTGTTCTACAATAATATACGCTGAATTACATCAACATTATTTTCACGTTATAGATAAGTCCAGTTGATTTCTGAGGGTAATATGAGGTATACAGCTTTAGAATAACCACCCTCACCCCTGCCAATAAGCAACGTTAGTGGACTCAATTTTCCCTAATTTATAGTCAGCCTGTTTCAATTACTGTTATTTGGCCAAGATTGTTTCATAGGGCTTTAATTGTGCCTGTAAATTGAGTTTCTTTCAAATTCATCTCTTTTTTCACTTTATTTCCCTCCCCCATGTTGCATTTTGCATATGTTCTAAAACATATCAATAATTTATGCCACAAAGCCATGTTTAATCCTTTGTAACTGCACACATGTTCTGTATTGTGTGGTGATGTTGAAAGAAATGTGTTCATTGAGAAAAGGTCTTGAATTTTTCATGAAAGTTGGTTGGGCCAAATAGTAGGTTGTAGATCTTTGGGAAAGAACAAATCTATTTCTTGAAAGAAGTTTATTTATTTATTTGAGAGCAGAATAAACAGTAACAGTAGAATAAGAACTCACCAAGCTAAGAGTTATTGAGCACTTTATTTATTTAATCATGAACTAATCTAAGCATTTACTCCCACTATCTAATAATCACAGGAGCTCTGGTGGCCTAGTGCCTAAGACATTTGACCACTAACCAGAAGGCTAGCGGTTCAAACCCACCAGTCACTCCTCGGAAGGAAGGTTGGGCAATCTACTTCCGTAGTGATACCGCCTCGGTAACCCAAGGAGGAGTTGCTATGAGTCGGGTCAGACTCCACGGCATTGAATGAATCTTTCTAAATTAAGACAATTTATTTTCCCTCACATTGTCTATCCTTTTCCATTCTGACTGGCTCTTAACTGAGTTACCAAATTAAGTGAATGAAACATGAGGATCTGATAAAACTTGCAGCAGAGAGGAAAAAGGGGAAATTATCTACACTGATCAGGCAAAAAACTATGCAAGATCATTCTGAACTGATTTTCAGTTTATATACAACACTCGTTTGTTCATTTATTCAATGTTTATTGAACCCCGACTATATGTTGGATCAGAGTTCAGCAAACTATGGCCCAATGGCCAAATATATCCCACTTCCCATTTAGTAAATACGTTTTATTGGAACACAGTCAAACCCTTTTATTTTCTATGGTTTATGGCTGTTTTGGCACTGCAACAACAAAGTTGAATTGTTTTGCCAAAGATCAAATGGCCCTCAAAGATAACAATACTTCCTACAAAATACTACCCCAAGAAACTGAAATAAAGCAAAACGAAACTCACTGCCGTTGAGTCCATTTGACTCATAGCAATCCCTCCTTGGGTTTCTGAGGCAGTATCACTATGGAAGTAGACTGCCCAGCCTTCCTTCTATGGAGTAGAAGGTGGGTTTGAACTGCCAGCCTTCTGGTTAGCAGTCAAATGCCGTAGGTACTACACCATCAAAGGTCCCAGTTAGCTTACTAGCTAGCCTCAAACCTAACTAGTCTCAAATAGAACACTTTACCTTCCCCCACCCCTTTCCACATGATCTTGATCTTGACCACACCCTTGGAGATAAACATGGATAATGGAAACAGCTGAAACCAGAAGCACATGTCACATCTACATGGGGAAATAGCTGCAGGGATAGGTGGAGGCAACAATGCCATGAACAATGAGGTGAATTTTGCTTCCTTTTCCTTATTCTGCTCTGGTTTATGATCTTGAGGATATGGCAGTTCCTCCTAATTCTAACAGCTGTTGCTCCTGGTCTTTGACTTGCTTCTCTGATTTTCAGACCTGATTTTCTGAAGTTGATTTCCTGTTTTCTGGTTCTATGGTGTT
>NW_006921767.1:3807030-3807559 GCF_000298275.1 Orycteropus afer afer | reverse complement strand
TGTCTATTCATGTCTTCTGCCCATTTTTCAATTGATTGTTAATTCCTTTGGTGTTAAGGTGTTAGAGTTTTCCCTAAATCTTAGAGATAAGTCCTTTGCCAGATATGTGATTATCAGCAAATATGAATTTGTTGCTGTAATTATTTTATGTGCTTTTTCATGGTGTCGATTTCTTTGTTCCATATAATTTTCTATGCTGAGCTCGTTTTGTTTATGAATGGTGTCATCACTTCCTTTGTTGCTATTGTTTTAGTATTTGCTAAGTATTTGTGCTGGTCTTCTTTTTGATTTTGATATGAAGGTTTATCATTTTTCTTAGAGGTTACCCTGTGATTTATAGTTTTCTTCCCAAGGCTAGAACCTCCGTTCTGTCTTATAGTTGTCTTGACATCCCTATCATCTAGAAGTTCTGTAATGACACAGTTTTTTCCCTCTTTTTGGTTTATGTTGTTGTTGTTGTTGTTGTTAAGTGCCGTCGAGTCGTTTCCGACTCATAGCGACCCCATGCACAGCAGAACGAAACACTGCC
>NW_006921767.1:3801819-3805538 GCF_000298275.1 Orycteropus afer afer | reverse complement strand
TTTGTGTTGTTGAAAAAAGGTGTTTGCAATGAACAAGTCGTTGGTCTTGCAAAATTCTACCATATGAGTTCCAGCATTATTTCTGTCACCAAGGCCACATTTTCCAACTACTGGTGATTCTTCTTGGCTTCCAACTTTTGCATTCCAGTCACCAGTGATAATTAACACATCCTGATTGCATGTTTGGTCAAACATTTATATATATTAGCTATCATTTGTAATGATCTTATTATATGCCTCTGTTCTAAATACTGTTACATTTATTCAATAACATGATCTTCATAGCCGTCCTATGAGGTAGGCTATTATCATCTCTACTTCATCGATGAATAAATCAAGCCTCAGAGAGATGAACTAATTTGTCCAAGGTTACACTAAGCTAGGATATGGTGGAGTCTAGATAAGAACCCAGGGAATCCCCTCCCAGGGCACCTTAAGCATGAAGCTGTACTTCCTCTCTGGTTTGTATGAGATAATACACTTTAAAGTGTTTTGAAAATGATAAAGGGTTATATAAATATAAGTTAATAGCTATGATAATTATTGATGTTACATCTTCATCCAGGTTTCTGAAGGGAATGGAGAGCAATCAAATTGATGTTAATCAAAACAAAAATACTCAGGCAGGCCATGGGATGGTATAGAATTTTCTGTCCATTGTAATACTAAACATTTCTGACCATTGAATTTCCATCTGCAGTGAGCAGTGGAGGAGCCGTCTTCTTGTATGTGATACGCTATTTGCTCCCATCTTCCTTATACTTGGCACTATGCCTCAATCCTGATTAAAATCAAAATGAAGCTGCAGATATGAAGCAAGTTGCATATCAATAAGGGTTGTGATGAAGGTTTTTTTTATTTTTATTTTTTTCACTCTTTCAATTTCTTTCAGGTTCTTAAATTAGATAGCAGGAGAGACATGACTTAATTATTGAGAATACTTTGGAGCCAAATGGAAAATTATACTACTACTTACTCAGATGCCAGGGTAATTAGAGCCCAATTATTTCTCACATTTGGCGCTAATGAATGAAGATCAATTAAAAAAATAATGTAACTGTGAATTGCTTTTATTGAGCAGAGAGCTCTAAGCAGCTGAAATTGTCTACTCTTTCACTAATTGAAAATACTAAATGAAGGCAACATGATGGTCTCCTATAATTTTGGAGTGGCTTGATTCTCAGAAATCACACAGATGGCCAAAGCTGTGCATTTAGAGTCATTTCCTGGGTACAGCACATGGTTCTTTCAGGGATGGAGTACCCAGTAAGCAAGGTAAGCATGGGCTTACTTGTGCTTACTTACTAATCCATAGTGCACAGTTTCACCTGAAAGAGTTCACTACAGGTTACTAAGTAAAAAAACATGTGAAGCTGTTCACTACAGATTAGTAAGCATAAGTAAGTCTGTGTTTACCTTGCTTACTGGATACTTAGTCCCTGTCCAAATCCATTGCTGTTGAATTGATTCTGACTAATAGAGACACTGTAAGACCCCAAACCTCAGAGGGTTTTCCAAGGCTGTAAATCTATACAGAAGCAGATTACCACACCTTTCTTCCACAGAGTGGTTAGTGGGTTCCAGCCACTTACTTTTCAGTTAGCAGCTAAGCATTTAACCACTGCACCACCAGGGCTCCTCTCATCCCTATCATAGATTGCCCACTTGAAAAAAGTGTTTGATTCTGTAGGAAGGTGCTATAGGGTAAGGACAGAGAGAAATAACAGCCTTACCTAGAAACAGAATCTTTGCCGTGGTGAAAAAAATGTGAAATTGTTCACTACAGATTTGTAAGTAAGCACAAGTAAGCTCATGCTTACCTAGCTTATTGAGAAATATGACACTGTAGCTTTTTCTTCCTTAAGGAGAGTCAAAACAGGGCTGAAGAAATTGCTATTTCCCTAGTGATAAGATCAGGGTTACCGGCAGGACCTTTTTGTTGCTTCTGGGCTGGTTGTGCTTGGGCTAAGATGGAATGTCTGATTTGCTCGGTTCTTTCAATTTTCTCCTGATTAGTACATCCATTCCATCAAGTGTATTTAGAAAAAAAACATTCATTTTGCCGTAAAAATCTGATTGAAAGAGACGTCTCCTTGATTAAAATTTTAGATGCAATGTATGTGCAGATGGATTTACCTGCTCAAAGATAACCTTGGAGTTCAGGGTGTACCTTTTAAACATCTGGTTAAATAGCATCTGTTAAAAAAGCAAGCCCATGCTCTTTTACTTTGCTTTATCTAGTATATATTTTTTGGAGGGACTAGTGTAAGTATATCATTTCTTTAGGTTTGCTTATAGTCTGAATAAGCAATCCTATGAAGTAGGTAGAGGGTAGTCTCAGAATCTCCCTTTTATGGGTAAACTGATCCATTTATAACAAGATGCCCAAAAAACCAAACTCACTGCCATCAAGTCTATTCCAATACTCATAGAGACCCCCATTGTGTTTCCAAGGTGGTAAATCTTTATGGAAATAGATTGCCCCATCTTCCTTCTCTGGAGTGGCTGGTGGGTTTGACCTGCCAACCTTCTGGTTAGCAGTCAAATACCTTGGGCACTGCACCACCAGAGCTCCTTTACAACAAAATTGTTTTACTTATATGTGTCCCTGGGTGGTGCAAATGATTAATGCACTTGGCTGCTAGCTGAAAGGCTGGAGGTTCAAGTCCACCTAGAAGTACCTCACAAGAAGGGTGATCTGTTTTCAAAAAAATCAGCCATTGAAAACCATATGGAGCCCAGTTTGACTGACATTCATGGGTCACCATGAGTCAAAGCTGATTTGATGGTAAATGTTTTAGGCTTGTTTTCCTGCTCATGTAAAAGTAACTTCTCAACTCTTCTTCTGGCCACACACATTTTCAGACTCTTTCTAATGAAATTTGTAATTCATAAAGCATGCTTCCTTCCATTCTCATTTCTTCCTCAAGTAACTTTACGAGCTAAATACAGGAGAATATACCCCTAATTTACAATCAATCAAACAAACAAACAAAAATGATGCTTTAGAGAATTTAAGGCCAGAAGCACCCTGACTACAGCTGTGTGGGTCTACAACCCCAGGTGCCACTCCCATCGTGTCTCCATGAACTGTGCTCCTGGAGTTGAGTAGTGCACAACCCAAACATCCATAAATGACACTCTGGTTTTAACTCCTCATTTAGCCTTAATAGAAATGAAAAAGGGAAAGTAAAAGAGAATTCTGAAATGCGTGAGTCATAATGAAAGCAGAACTTAAAACATTTGTTCTACTAGCAAGAAATTTCATATATAGATATATAATTTTATAAATATATGTACTATAAAACCAAAACAACAACAACAACAAAAACTCCAAACTCACTGCCATGGAGTCATTTCTGACTCATAGAGACCCCCATCGGGTTTCCAAGGCTGCAAATCTTGACGGAAGTAGATCGCTTCGTCTTCCTTCCCTGGAGTGGCTGGTGGGTATGAACTGCTGATGTAAGGTTAACACTATGCCACCAGAGCTCCATATGTACTATGTTGTTGTTGTTATGTGCCGTCGAGTCGGACCCGACTCATAGTGACCCCTCAGGTTTCCGAGGCGGTATCACTATGGAAATAGATTGCCCCATCTTCCTTCCAAGGAGTGGCTGGTGGGTTTGAACCGCTAGCCTTCTGGTTAGCAGTCAAGTGCCTTAGGCACTACGCTACCAGAGCTCCTATATGTACTATAGAGTTCTAAAATAATTTAT
>NW_006921767.1:3782435-3791824 GCF_000298275.1 Orycteropus afer afer | reverse complement strand
ATTATCTTCTGTGTCTGTGTTAATTGGTTTCCCTTTTCTTTGTTGAAGAGGGTCTGTGCAATCCTTCTGCCTAGTCCGCCATCTTGCCCCGCCTCCTGTTCTCTGTTTTTCTATTTGTTTATTTTTTAAACTCTGAGAAACTTGTTCAGAATGTTGGAGATAAAGGAGAGGTGAGGAATGGAAGAAATATAGCTCTGAAGTCACAATGCTTGGGTTCAATCCTGACTCTTCCATAGCCTAGGTCTTGGACAAGTTACCTGTTTTTAAACCTTAATTTTTCATCAGTAAAATGATTGCAATTGCAATAACTTCCTTGCAACACTGTTCTGAGAATTAATGAGATCTTATAGTCAAAGAGCTTGGCATAATACCTGCCACATAGTGATGCTCAGTAACTATGAGATCTAATTATTTCTCTTTAACTAAGATTAACATACCTATCCGTGGGAAATCCCGGGTGAGTTATGTGTTTTCCAACAGCTCAAGCTGACATTTGGTTGTTAATTAATTAATTTGACAAATGTTTATTGAGTCCTTCTACGAAGAGGCATTGTAGTAGGCACCCCATACCTCAGACGGTTTTCCAAGGCTATAAATTTATACAGAAGCAGACCACCACATCTTTCTTCCATGGCTAGTGGGTTCCAGCTGCTGATTTTTAAGTTGGCAGCTAAGTACTTAACCACTGCACCCCAGGGCTCCTCTCATCCCTGTCACAGATTGTCAATTTGAAGAGAAACTTTGATTCTGTAGGAAAGTGCTGTAGGGTCAGGAGAGAGACAGATGCCAGCCTTACCTAGAAGCAGAATCTTTGATGTGGTGAAAAAAATGTGAAATTGTTCACTATAGATTAGTAAGTAAGCACAAGTAAGCCCATGCTTACCTTGCTTATTGAGAAATCTGACACTGTAGAGATACAATGGTGAACAAAACAACAGTGCTACTCTCATGGAGCTTGCATTCTAATGAGGAAAACAGACAAGTATACATTAAAAATAAATAAAATGTAAATATAATACATGCCATGAAAATTGGCATGAAGAATACTAAATCAACGTAAGAGAGAGGCTAGGGAATGGTTAAGTTTGTATGTAATGAGTGGAGGTCCTAGGGGAACACCTCTCTGATGGGGTGATCTGAACAGACAGCTGAATCAAGGGAGGTAGTTAGCCATGTGACCATGTGGGAAGTTAATTTCCAGAAAAAGGGAAGAATAAGTAAAGGCCCTGAGACAGGAATGGACTTGACCTGTTAGAGGAACAAGAGATCTGTCTATCTAGAGAAGAGGATTTGTGTTGGGTAAAGAGACTGGTAGGATATGAAATCAGAAAGAGAAACAGAGCACAGAGGTCTATTTAATTTAAGGATTATGGATTTTATTCCGGGTGGAAAGCTATCAAAGGGTTAGTAGAAAGAAAGAAATAATTTGATTTGCATTTTTGAAAGAGCACTCTGTTTTCTGGATGGAGGATTAACTCTAGACTTAAGAGAAGAAACTGGGAAGATAGTTAAGTGTTTGCTGCAGTCATCTGTAAGAAATAAGGGAGGTTTGGATGAGGATAGCTGCAGTGAAAGACATGAGAAGTGGTCTGATTAGGGATAAAATTGAAGTACCCTGAAAGGGCTTGCTGTTAGATTGGAGTGGGTATGAGGGAAAGAGAAGAGTGAAGTACGACTCCAAGACTGTTGGCCTAAAGAAACAGGTGACAAATGATATTCTTCACTGGGGTGGGGAAGACTGGGAGACTAGTGGATGTGGAGGACAATATTCAGAATTCTGTTTGAGATGCTCATTCAAATCATGTCATGTAGAAAGTTGGGTAGATAACTGTGAAATTTAGGGGAGGATTTTGACCTGATGATAAAAATTTGGGATTTGTTAGCATATAGGCAGTGACCCATATTTTGTAATATACCTTCATCTTGATTGGTTCAAGCATGATAGTTCAACAGAAGTCCCTTCCCTCACATATCTAATCAGTGAGTCTTAAACTTTGCCACAGCTTTCTGTGCTTCAAAATTATATGCAGGAGTTTATTACAATTGTGCAAAGCTATATTTATTAAAGCATTCGTTCTGCTTTTTATGACTTTTATCTATTAATTTTAATTTTGC
The DNA here is from genome assembly GCF_000298275.1 of Orycteropus afer afer. Lineage (NCBI taxonomy): Eukaryota > Metazoa > Chordata > Mammalia > Tubulidentata > Orycteropodidae > Orycteropus > Orycteropus afer. Next base: position 3,789,709 of record NW_006921767.1, on the reverse strand, counting down.
TTATTGAAAGCATACACATGGCCACTATTTTATTTCCTTCCTTGAAAATTCTTCCAATATTTGAGAATAGCATTCCTAACAAACTTGGCTATCAATACTGACCATACTCTATACACCAGCACTTAATCCTCGGAACAATTAGGAGGAATCAGGGGAGCAGACAGGTTACCAACCCCAGAAAGAAGGTAAAAAGTGGTGGTGGTTTGGCCTTGCTGTGGCTAATTGGAGAGTATGCTTTGTGTATGTAAGCTTCACGCAGTCAGCTGAACCCAAAGAAAGTGATCCCCTTCTATGAAAAATGCACACTCAATGCTAACAACTTGAAAATGCTGAGGACAACAGTGGAAGAAGGGATGGGGCAGAGATGGTGAGTAATTTCAATCTTTCAGTTGAAATTTTGACTCCATCTTAAAATTGTGTTTGGGAAAGCCCTGGACTATGCTATTTGCAAGCAACAAAGCCATCTCAAACTGGTTAAGCAAAAAGGGAAATTCATTGGCTGTGTTTGTTGTACTATGGTGGCTTGGAAGTTGCTGTGATGCTGGAAACTATACCACCACTATTTCAAATAACAGTAGGATCCACTCATGATAGTCAGATGTCATTGGAGCTTCCAGACTAAGACACTAGGAAGAAAGGCTTACCTGTTGTCAAAAATTAACCAATGAAAACCTTACATTGTCCAGTATATTGCTAGAAGATGGCCTAACATTAGGCAATGTTTCATTCTGTTATACATAAGGTCACCATGAGTCAGAGCAGACTTGATGGCAACTAACAACATTCACTCATGTAGCAAATTCAGCAATTAACATCAAACAAGGCTGCATCCAAGTGTTGAAATGACAACAGGAACATCTCTCTATTTTTGGAGACATGGATTGAGATGTGGGCCAAGGTTATTCTGCCAATGAGAACCAAGTGTCTGTTACCAGAAATAGGGGTAGGGATGATGGAAAGTCAAAAACAGAAAATGTGCACTACAGATGATGCAGGAGAGAAAGGAAAATGAACGCTTATTTCACAGATTGAGAATTCTATTTCTTGATGAACTTGTCTCTATTTATCTGGAGCAACAAGGAGCTCTGGTGGCATAGTGGGTAAGGCATTTGGCTGCTAGCTAGAAGGTCAGCAGTTCAAACCCACCAGGTACTCTGCAGGTGAAAGATGAGGTAATCTACTTGCATAAAGATTTACAGCCTTAGAAACCCAGTAGGGGTAGCCATTAGTTGGAATCTACTTGATGGCAGTGGGTTTTTTTTTTTTTTTTTCCTCTTCGGTTTACCTGGAGCAACAGAGAAAGAAGGTGAGTTAGGAACAGGAAGAGGAAATGGAATGTGTGGCTAATTGCCTTCATGAACAACTACCTCCTTTGCCATGAGACCAGAAGAACTGGATTTTGCCTGCTACAATTATTGAATATTTTGATCAAATATTCTATTGAGGAATCCTGACAAAAGGGGTAGAATGTTGAACAGAATTTCAAATTTCAATGGCATCCAGAATTCCTAGAGCCATGAAGGTTAGATGAACCCCTGAAACTACTGTCCTGAAATAATCTTTAAACCTTAAACTAAAAGCATACACTGAAGTCTTCTTGAAATTAAACAATAGTGTAGCTTAACTAGTAAAAAAATGTCTGCCTTGAGCATTGTGCTCTTTTAAGAACTATCTGTATGGGATCAAAGTGACAACAGCAACTCAAAAGATTAGGCAGAAAGCTTAGGGGGCAGTGAATTTATGTTAATTGGTAAGGAACAACTCAGAAGAGGAGGGTAGACATAGCGATACAACTTGAAGAAGGTCATCAGAATCACTAAATAGTACATGTAGAAATTGAATTGGTGTATTTCTTGCTGCATATATTCTCAACAACAACAAAATAAAATTTTTAAAAATTTTAAAAAAGAAAAATGGCTATGACCAAAATTTGGAACACATGTGTCTCAGAAGGTTCTCTTTATGATAGCAGAAGAGTAGGGATAGCTGATCAGAACTTTAAAGGGTCTGGGAAGACCACCAGAGCCCTCTGATCTTGTTCTATCACACATAGCATATTAGACTTGAAGAATGACTGAGGTTTTGGAATATACCAAATTAATGTTTAAGTTTCTAATCCTGTCATTTTTGCAAAAATGGTGCTGAAAGCTTGACACAATAAAAAGGGAATGTGTCTCACAGCCACTCTGATATGGTTTCAAGTCACATATGGTTTTAAGTCACGTATTAGTGATGTAACTACAGAAAATATTTCTTTACATCTCTAAGCCTCATCTTTCTCATCTGCAAAATGAGTGCGCTCCTACAGTCTACTTCTGAGTGTTCTAATAAAGAAATCCTTTCATGTGAATAAAATCTTGCATATGGCCTGCCTAGCACAGTGCCTGGCACACAGTTTTCACTTAATGAAAATGATAAGTTCTCCTCTTCCTCTTTATTATCATTACTCATATTTTGCGTATACTGAGTTTATAATATAATAAGTGGTTACATTTACACAAGGCTGACTCAAGAAATTTTTTTTTTTTAATCTCCTTAGCTCAAAAGGAATGTCTTTTGTCTAGAAATAAGAGTTTATAGCGTGGCTAATGGCTTGGTTTTGGATGTAGAAAAACTTAGCTATGTTACTTGGGACAAAATAATCCCTCTGAGCCTATTTCCCCACCAAATAACCTTCATAGGGTTGTTGTGAGAATGGTATGAGTAATGTATCTATAGTGGCTAGCACAGTTCCTTGACCTTATAAGATTTCAATATACAATAAGAGTTATAAGAATCATATTCATTATAATTATTCTCTAGTAACTTTTGCAAGACAGCCTTGGGCCTTGTGAAAAGAAAGGTTCTAATGGGAAGGCAGAGTTGCTCCTGGAGGACGATACAGTTGTCCTGTGATAAAAATTCTTCACCATATGGATCATCTTAGTCATCCTTGTTCAGTTGATTGGAATGTGAATCACAGAGCATTTGCCTGCTGGGTGCCTTTTGAGGAGGGGAGCCTTGACTCCATTCCACACATGATTTATTTAAAAATGCCTGGGCTTGGAGAGACACAGAATGTTCTGAAAAGTCAATGTGTGCGTCTTGTCCCAGGTTGATTCCCTGACTGTTCATTTGCTGTTTACACGGCTTAGCTATCTTAATTTATAGACTCTAAAAGCACTGGTGAAAGAAACAAACTAGCTTTTAGATCGCCTAATATAGTTTATAGTGCAACCATAAATTTGGAAGCATTTATGGAGCATTATGACTTGCAAACATCACCCCTGGTTTTATTACTCAGGGGGAAAAAAAAAGTGTGGAGCTCACAGTTTCTCTAGAAACTCTAAGGGGGTATATATATATATATATATATATATATATATTCAGCATTCACAGACTATATAGTGCAGGATACAACTTTTATCTTGAGTAGTATATTTAAAGCCCAATTTTCTACTAAAATGTCAACTCATTTCAAAATGCAAGAGAGGACTGGTTTTAAATCCTTACTGAAAAGAGCTAGTGTTTGCTCTTTTCTCTTTAACAAAACAAAACAACAGCTCTATGCTTAAGGAAGAATTTAGTAATTAGATGATTGCTGTAAAATAGCAGTTGACATCTGCCCTCATTTCTTTTTCCTACATCAAAGATGTTTCATTTGAATAAAAGTTGTCTCCTCCACAACTGACATTCTCCCTGAGTTTTATCTTACTCTAAAGTCATTATCTTACAATTAGGTCTGAACTTAGGGGTAAAAACAACAACAACAAAAACCAGGGACTCCAGACACAGAGATTTTACTTGGGCTATAATTTTCTGATACTATCTGAGCTGCACTTTATCATCCTAGTGTTTCAAGAGACAGGTCTCTGTTCCATTGCCTCCCACCCAACCTCCTCCCACTTCCCACCTCATTATTCTTTTCACTTAAACCTGCTGAGTAGTGCCAGGTCTCTGTGTGTCAGGACAAGATATTGTTATCATAAAAATGAATGTGGAGGTCATGCATTTATCTGTCTCTTTGTCTCTCCTGCAGGCTCCAGAGAGAAGAAAAATTATGGATGAGGTGCTTTTATCCAAGTAAAGTTCAGATTGAGATAGTTTGGGGTGGGGCACAAATGGAAACAGAACTGGGCTAGGGGAGTTTTGGGGGAGAAGATTCTGTTCTATTGAGTCCTAGAATTAATACCCATACAAGGGACCCTGCAATGACAGAGGGTGACTTCACCACAGCACAGAAACAATGCAGAATGGGATATTTGGGAAAGCACAAATTTCTTCCAAAATTTTGTTACATTAAGAGCTTAAGGGCACAAGAAGAGGTTAAGTGTGTGGGGTCTAGAGCCAGTCAGTTTGGTGTATTTCCTGGCTGTATCAGTTTTGGGCTGTGTATTGGCGAGAAATATGACTTGTCTAAGCCATTGTCCCCAACTGTCAAAGGGGAGAAAAGTACAACATACATCATCCATAAATTGAGTACATTACCTGGAGTAATTGATGGAGAACCCAGAACACTGTGCCTGACAGAGTAAGCATCTTTCCTTACATCTTTCATTCATTCATGCAACAAATAATTACCAAATATTCATTAAGCATCAATACTGTGTTGGCATTGAGGATACAGTGATAAAAAGACAATCAGAGTTTCTGGTCTCATGATTTTTACTAAAATTTTGATATAATTAAAAGCCAAACAATGGCCATCAAGTCAATTCCAACCCCTAGCAACCTTATAGAACAGAGTAGAACTGCCCCATAATGTATCCAAGGCTGTAAATCATTACAGAAGCAAAGTGCTCCATCCTTCTCCCTCAGAGTGGCTGGTGACTTTGAACCACTGAGCTTTCGGTTAGCAGCCAAATGCTTCAACCACTGTGCTACCAGAGACTGTGGTGGCTCCCACTTTGAATGAGACCCCATAATTGTTTGAACTTCAAGAGTAAAAGCATAACTGAAGGTTCAGGGAGTGGACTGTATTAGATACATCTTGCATACTACCTCAAATCCTCTCAGCTTTAGTTTTTATACCAGCCAAACTGAGACAACCAGTTGTATTCATGCTGCAACCAGCTTTACACAGGTGCAATCTGACAGTGCTTAGCTCAGATTTGCATTGCATGCCTCTTGTTTCTGCTGTAGGATTTCTCTGATGCTGTCATGTGGTATGCACTTGGAAGCCTATTGGGCACTCACACAGGCATAGTACATGGGGTGCTAAGTGATCTACAGGGAACAGAAGCTAATGGAGTAATACTTTCTTCTTTATTTTTCTACTGTGGATGGATTTGACATACATTTTCATCAGACATCTCTGGAAGTTCCATGAGATGAAGTATCTGATCTCCCCTAGCAAGTATTAACTGGATAACACATCCTTGTAATTGGTCTCACTCATTCCCTTTGCATATCTCTACTGAATGCTGGTTAACTTTTTCTTCCCACATCTGGTAAACACTAGCAAAGTTAAACCTCTATACATTTGCCTGTTCTTGTCTTATTGTTTAAATGAAATCATATAACATTTGTCCTTGTGTAATTGACTCATTTCACACAAGGTAATGTCTTTTAAAACAAAGGCTCTAGGAATTGACGGAATACTCATTAAGCTGTTTCAACAAATGGACACAGTACTGGAGGCACTCACTTGGCTGTACCAGGAGATTTAGAAGACAGCTACCTGGCCAACTGACAGGAAAATAACCATATTTGTACCCATTCCAAAGAAAGATTGTCCCACATAATGTGGAAATTAATGAACAATATCATTGATATCACATGGAAGTAAAATTTTACTGAAGATAATTCAAAAACAGTTGCAGCAGTGTATTGACAGAGAACTTCGAGAAATTCAAGCTGGATTCAGAAGAGGATGTGGAATGAGGGATTATTGCTGATGTCAGATGGATCTTGGCTCAAAACAAAGAATACCAGAAAGATGTTTACTTGTGTTTTATTGACTATGCAAAGGCATTTGATTGTGTAGATCATAAAAATATTATGGGTAACATTGAGAAGAATGGGAATTCCAGAACCCTTGATTGTACTCATGAGGAACCTGTACATAGACCAGGAGGCTGTTGTTCAAACAGAATGAGGGGACACTGCATGGTTTGAAATCAGGAAGGGAGAGCATCAGGGTTGTATCCTTTCACCATACTTATTCAATCTGTATGCTGAATAAATAATCAAAGAAGCAGACTATATGAAGAAGAACATGGCATCAGGATTGGAGGAGGAATCATTAACGACCTGTGATATGCTGACAACACAACTTTGCTTGCTGAAAGTGAGGATGACTTGCAGTATGGATTACACCTCAATATAAAGAAAACAAAAAATCCCCACAACTGGACCAATAAACAGCATTACGATAGATGGAGAAAAGATTGAAGTTGTCAAAGATTTCATATTACTTGGTTCTACAATCAACACCAATGAAAGCAGCAGTTGGGACATCAAATGACACATAGCACTGTACAAATTGGCTGCAAAAGACCTCTTTCAAGTGCTGAAGAACAAAGATGTCTCCTTGAAGACTAAGGTACCACAAGTCATGGTATTTTCAATTGCCTCACACGCATGTGAGAGCTGAAAAATGAATAAGGAAGACCAAAGAAGAATCGATGCTTTTGAATTTTGGTGCTGGTGAAGAATGCTGAAAGTACCATGGACTGCTAAAAGAATGAATAATTCTGTCCTGCAAGAAGTGCAGCAGGAATGCTCCTTGGAAGCAAGAATGGCCAGACTTCACCTCACCTACTTTGGCCATGTTATAAGAAGGCATTCACTAGAGAAGGATGTCATGCTTGGTAAGGTGGAGGGTCAATGAAATAGAAGAAGGGCCTCAACAAGATGGATTGACACAGTGGCTGCAACAATGAGATCAAGTATAGCCAGGATCGTGGAGCTGGCATGGGACTGGGTGGTGTTTTGTTCTGCTGTGCATGGGGTCGCTGTGAGTCAGAGACAACTCGAAGGCACCTAATAACAACAATGTCTTTAAGCTCCATCCATGTTGTAGAATGTATCAAGACCTCATTTCTCTTTCTGGCTGAATAGTATTCCACTATATGTTTAAAAGCCAGGAACCTGGACAGAAGAGCAGTCAGCCCCAGGGTTACAGGTAAGGAGAGACAACTCAGGGACGCCCAAAGTAGCAGGCTGGAAGAGCAGGAGAAAGGGGATAAAAAGCCAGGAACCTGGACAGAGGAGCAGTAAGCCCCAGGGACAACTCAGGGATGCACAAAACAGCAGGGCAGAAGAGCAGGAGAAAGGGGATTAAAAGCCAGGAA
>NW_006921767.1:3750433-3779420 GCF_000298275.1 Orycteropus afer afer | reverse complement strand
TTTGTCTCACCTATTTTGGTCATATCGTCAGAAGGGACCATTCCCTGGAGAAGGATGTCATGCTTGGTAGGGTGGAGGGTCGACGAGAGAGGGGGAGGCCTTCAACGAGATAGATTGACACGGTGGCTGCGATGATGGGCTCAAGTATAGCAGAGATTGTGGGGCTGGCGCGGGATCGGGCAGTGTTTCCGTTCTGCTCTGCATGGGGTCGCTATGAGTTGGAAACGACTCAATGGCACTTAACAACAACAACAACAATATGTTTATATCTCATTTTGTTTATCCACTCATCTGTTGATGGGCATGTAGGTTGTTTCCACCTTTTGGCTATTGTGAATAATAATGAAATGAACACTGTGTACATATGCCTATTTGGATTACTTTTACATCCCTTGAATATATTCATAGTTAATGACATGTTTTGAAACCACCAGAGTGCATGAGGAATAATAGTTCCCCCTTTCCTCATCTAGCTATGGCAATATTTGTCATATAAATCATTTATTCCAGGATGCTTGAACTTATTTTCAAGGGTAACCCTGTCCAATAGAACACAGGAGTGATGGTGGAAATATTCTACTTATGCTCTGTCCAATATGATAGCACTGTCTTAGAAATTGTCAATTCAACAATGTAGCTCCATGTAGTTGTTGAGCATTTGAAATGTGTGGCTGAAGAACTGAGTTTCAAATTTTATTTAATTTTAGTAGCCACTTGTGAGAGTGGCTACTAAACTGGAAGGCTCTATTCTAAAACAAATAGTTAAGGAATAGAGTTCAAATTCCAGCAGTGATGTCACTGTTGAACAGGCTTTCTAGTACAATCTTACCACATTCCAGTTATGAGCAAACTCCTTCCAGGCCTGACTGAATCCAAATGTATAAATGGAGATGATTTGGCCTAGGATGCCCTACAGAGGAGAAATTTCCTAATGTGTGTGTGTGGATAAGCAGAAAAGTCACTGTTGAGAAGAGTCAGAATGACTCCTCAGGTGGGCAAGATGCTGGAATCGTTTAGACATGCAGATCCTTGCTCAACAACCCATCCGTTGAGACACAGACTACAGCCAACTTCTTTTGGCTTGAAGTGTGAGGAATCTTTAAGGTTAGATCTCACAGGATGCTGACTTCTGAAATTCCTGTGTCTGCCTGTCTCCCATTCCTGTTCCCTTTAGCCTCTTTACCTTTGTTCTGTTCCTTACCCTAGAAACTTTTAATCTTGGAACATATAGTCACTGTTGAAAACATTTTGGCTAGCTCATCAAAATAATGAGCAAGCATTCTTTAAGATTTCTTGATCACCTACTATAGGTAGAGCTCTATGCCCTACATGTAGATATGACAGTAATAATTAGTCTCTTCCCTTGTGAGATTATCATCTAGTTAGTGAGATTTAATAGAACAGCTAACACTTATTAAGACCTTATTATGTGCCAAGTACTATGCTAATATTTTATGAAAATGATCTCATTTGATCCTTTTAAGAACTCTGTGACTCAGACACTATTTTATCCATGCTTTACTGATATAGAAACTGGATCGGTGAAGTAAAATAGCTTGCCAAAGTAAAACATCTATTTAATAGTAAAGTATGGATTTGAATTTAGGCTAGGTAAACTTGAAAATCTCTGCTTATAACCACCCAATTGTATATACCTGTGCTTATTCTGAATGGCATTTTCCACTTATTTGGGGACTTGCGTTTGACAAAGTCAAGTCTTAAATGGTTAGGAAAATTTAGTAGGGTTTCTGACATCCACCAAGACATTGGTTTTTAAGTGCGTTCTGGTGGCATAGTGCCTAAGGCATTTGACTGCAAACCAGAAGGCTGGTGGTTCAAACCCACCAGCTACTCCTCGGAAGGAAGACTGGGCGATCTACTTCCGTAGAGATACCACCTCTGAAACCCAAGGAGGGGTCACTGTGAGTTGTTGGTTTGGGGATACATAAAATAGTGAGGGTGGTAAAATTTGCTTGTTTTCTCCAAAGATGTGATAATATGTTAAGGAAAGAGTTAGAAGCAGAGAATGTGAGAAATTTTGATTTTAGCGTTACCCATCAGGTGGGGGAAATATCTTAAGAACGACAACAAGGTAACTATGAAAGGATGAGTGGTAATGGAGGACCTTTTTTGAGAGTCATGGCCTTTCCCTGAAAGGTTGAGTCCTGCCAACTTATTCAACCTGGGAAAGAATGTTACAGTAGTAGTACATGTTTCAACTGACTTAGCTCATCAGAAAGCCCTGAGGAATTGTATTCAAATGCCAGTATAAGACTCTGAGACAGAGAACAGATCCATATCACTATGAAATCCAACTTGAGGGACTTTGATTAGCTATGCTGTTGTGAGCTGTTGAGTCAATTCTGAAGCATAGTGACCCTCCAGGGGAAAATATATCCACTGAGGACAATCTACTTCTGTAGTGATACCATCTCGGAAACCCAAGGAGGGGTTGCTATGAGTCAGATCTGACTCCCCGGCAATGGTTGTGTTGTGTGTTGTGTGAGGACATGAAGAAAGTTAAAGGAGTTGATGGGACGATCACTTGTCTAAAACTCAATATGATCTAGAGGTTAAATTGCTCAAGCCCTGGACTCACAGACCTGGATACAAACCTCACCTGTTATTCACTAGTTGTCACAGATTGAATTGTATTTCTTAAAATATGTGTCAGCTTGGCTAGGCCATGATTCTCAGTGGTTTGGCAGTTAATTACTGATGTAATCTGGCAGCTGTGTAATGATATGTCACCCCCCCATGATATGATCTTATGTGGTCAGTCAATCAGTTGTAAGGGGATTAGGATGAGATGCAACACCCACACTCAGGTCACAGCCCTGATCCAATGTAAGGGGAGTTCCTCTGAGTATGGCCTACATCACCTCTTATCTTATGAATCAAGCCAAGAGAGAGGACCATCACTATCACCAAGAAAGAAGAGCCAGGAACAAGGTGCATCATTCAGACCCAGGGTCCTAGCACTGATAACTTCGTAGACTCAGAGGCAGATTGATGCCAAGACACAAAAAGATCTCCAAGGAATGCTGGGCCCACAGACGATGAAAGGAGACAAGAACCTTCCTTGAGAACTAATAAAGAAAGTCTTCCCTTAGAGCCAATGCTCTAAATTTAGACTTCTAGCCTCCTAAACTGTGGGAGAATAAATTTGTTTGTTAAAGCCATCTACTTGTAGTATTTCTGTTACAGCAGCACTAGTATCTAAGGTACTAGCTAAAACCCTGGACAATTTACTCTTGTTTTCTGTCTGTTTGTTAGTAATGTCAGGACAATATTAAGAACTATCTTACATGTTAGTTGTGAGGATTAAATAAAATAATTTATATAAGTGTTTAGAGTAGTGCCTGGCACAGTACGTGCTCAAGAAATAATGCAGTTGGTGTCAGTTGCTATAGATTAGATTCATACTCATAGCAACCCATGTGACAGAGTAGAACTTCCCCATGTGGTTTTACTGGCTGTACTCATTATGGAAGCCAATTGCCAGGCTTTTCTGTAGAGCTGCTGGGTACATTCAAATTGACAACCTTTTGGTTAGTTAGCATCCGAGTGCTTAACCATTGTGCCACTAGGGCTTCTTCAATAAATGGTACCCACTGATTATAAGTTACTTCTGAATCATAATTATTCTATAGGAGAGCGTATGACTGCTTCTAAGTTTTCTGTTCTGGTTACCTAGTGCTGTTCTGACAAGAATATGCCACAAATGGGATGGCTTGAACAAACAGGAGTTTATTCTTAAAATTTGGAGGTTTTACGTCCAAGTTCAAAGTGCCAGGCTCTAGGGGCTGGGTGAAAGCCCCTCAGCCTTGGGTTTCAGCTCTGCCTCCAGCTCCCAGCCCACTGGAGCTAGAGGCGTTTCTTCACTCAGACAGCTGCTGGCTGCTGAGGTTGAGAAGCCCAAGGTTGACAAGTAAAAAGGCACAGTCCCAATGTTGTGAAACCACATGGCCGGCCATTAATTCAAGTCCATTGTAAGTTTCAAGGTCGGCAGAGCATGGCAGGCTGCTGAACAATGACATGGCTACATGCAGGGTCCAAGTGTGCCATAAGCTAGAGACTATTCCCCAAGGTTTCTGCTTATATATGGGAAGCAGACCACATTGCCTAAGGTAACTACTCAGCTGCTTAGAGTAGATTCCACTACAGAGTTGATTACCAGTCTCATCATGGGGAATACTACATCCAGCTGCCCAGCTACTCAACCAGGCCCAGCCAAGTTGACACACTAACTGAACTACCACAGTTTCCATGGCTGTAGTCTTTGCTAGAGCTGATTACTACATTTTTCTGCCATAGAACAGTTCGTGGGTTCAAACCCCCAACCACTCAGTTAGCAGCTGAACACTTAATCTTGTGCCACCACAGCTTCTTCAATAAATGGAAGTTGCTGCTAATTTTAAAAGGTCAATGGATAATAGCATGAACTCCAGAGCTTCAGTGGGTTTGAATCTCAGTTACACTACCACTTACCATCTATGTATTGTCTAGGAGGTTATTTTGACCTTGCTGTGCCTCAGTTTCTCTACTTTTAAAATAGAGATTATAATGGTATGTACTTCAGCAGATTGAGGTAAGGGTTAATAAGTTAATGTTTGTCAAATGTTTAGGGTGTTGTCTGGCACTTTGTATAAGGCCAATGATGATAATGATTATAATTATTTGTTAATAACTTTACTTGTGCACTAGCTCTGTGAAATGCTGCATAAATTAATATTCACTTTCTGTCTCCCTATGACAAAGATAATAATCAGTTAAGAGTTACACAGAAGATTAGGACTCAGCATAACCTACCTGCCAGATTCTTTAGAATGATTTTTTTTTTAAATAAGAGAGGGAAATGAATATTAATGACTTCCAATTTCTTTCTTTTATCTTCACCACCAGTCTTGTAGCACCCAAATAAAATAGGAAGATTAAACTGAGGTTTTATTTATTTTGATAATAATTTTTTAAAAATCAATTATATTATTACTGATGGGATATAAGAAGGCCTTTGAAAAAGAAATATGTCATTCCATCATTAGTTAAAAGGCTAAAAACAAAAGCAAAAATAAAAACCTTTGCAAACCACTAGCTGTAAGAAATTGCCCAGATGCTAAAACTAATTACAGCAATTTTCAAATAAGATACCAACCTAGCTGAATTGTCAACTTCTGGGAAATTATCTATTCCCACTGATGGTAATTCCAAACGCTGAGGAGAAAAAGGAAATGAAATGATAGGCTAGTTCAACTCTACTAATTTCAAAAGTTGAGGCTTATTTCTTGGATATATCTGAGAACCAGGGTAACTGTAACCAAAGATGCAGATTGAGACAGGTGGCTCCAGAGTTTATCCTTAACATTTACTGGTTGTGTTGACCAATAGTATGAAGGAGTTGATGGAGCAGGGCACATTGGTTGAGAGCTAGGCCTTAGGAATCAGATTGTGTGGGTTCAGATTGTGGTGTGGTCGCTTACTAGCTGTGATATCTTGAATAAATTCCACCTGAAACTGTTTCCTCTCCCAAAAGTGAGGATAATAATAACACCAGCATCAGAATTGTTGTATGGATTAAATTAGATTTTATGTATAAGTGCTCAATAAGTATAAGTAAATGTGGTGATGGCAATGTTAGGGGCCCAGGAACCCAGCAACCTCTCACTTCACTCCAGTTTTGTCACAAACTCTCTGAGAACCCTCCCAGGTAGATCACTCAACTTCCTTTATCAGGAATGCTTTTAGCAACCAGTAATAGCAAATCCAATTTAAAGAGTCAGAAGGAAGGTTGGGCAATCTACTTCCATAGTGATGCCACCTCGGAAACCCAAGGAGGGGTCACTGAGTCAGGTCCGACTCGATGGCACATAACAACAACACAACAACAACAAAATAAGTAATGGTTTATGGAGGAAGGGTGCTGCTGGTACTGGCTTAGGACCTCAGTGATCTAAGGGCTAGCCTGTTTGAATTCTTGGTCTTTTTTCATTCTGGTTGGCTCACAGTCACAAGATGGCTACTATTGCCCCAAACATCCCATCTAAGTACAAGCAGGAACAAGGAGTGATGGACAGTACTAGATATAATTGTCTTTGTTCAGTGGTTAGCAATTTGTAAGGACCAAATCCTGTTCATGAACTGTTTTTGCATGGCCTCTGAACAATGACATGGCTACATGCAGGGTCCAAGTGTGCCATAAGCTAGGTGATGATGAGTTAAGAATACATTTTATAATTGCAAAGCGTTGTAAAAATAAACAACAACAACAAAAAAACCAAACAACAACAAAAGCATATGTAACAAAGTCCCTACCTAGCCCACAAGTCTGAAATTTTTACTTTCTGGCCCTTTTCAGAAAGACTTTGTCAACCTTGTTCTAGTTCAGGAGTCCCTGGGTGATGTAGATGGATAATGTGCTCAACTGCTAAGAGAATGTTTGGAGGTTTGAGGCCACCTGTAAGTACTTCAAAAGAAAGACCTGGCAATCTACTTCAAAAAATCAGCCACTGAAAACACCCTGGATCACAGTTCTTCTCTGATGCACATGGTGTCTCCATGAGTCAGAGTTGACTTGACAAAAACTAGTTTTTGGTTCTAGTCTATGTTCTCCTTGCTTAATGAAACTATGATACATTAATGAATATAGAAATAGTGACATGCATGAATGAATGGGCACATTAATACTTTCTAAACATGTTTTAGATTTATAAAGTGCTTCCACATAATTTCACTTGATTGTCCTAATTGTCCTGCTACTGCCTGAATTTATTCTGCTAATAAAGCCTACCCAGGACTTGTAACTTCAAATCAGGAGTGCTTTATCTCTCACTGCAGCCATGAATCTGGCTTTGTGGCAGAGTCCTACCTGTTACCACCTTGTTCACTTATTCTTCTTGTTTACTCTCTGTCTGAGCCACTACACTGTAAGTTCCATGAGGTCGGACTCCTGTCTGTCTTAAGCAAAATCAACAAATATTTTTTCAGTAAATGAATAAATCTGAGCCTCCTCATATTAGAAAACATAAGAGTCATGTTTTAATATGGTGGTTAGGTTCTTTTTCTTTATAGTGCTAGAGATCGAACTATTTATCCAGTTTGTTTTCTTAAAGAGAAAATTATTCCTCACACACTTTGTCTTTCATGAGCTTGTTCAGCTTTGAATCCACATTTAAGACTTAGGCCACTGGGAACTATGTTCTCTGATTGACTGAAAAATATAAATGTAGAAACAGAACTGTTTTTACTTTATATACAGAGGTAGCTGTCTTTCCTTTACATCCTACAAAGCTCCTCTAATATAAATGCAAGTTAATTAATTTTTGAATCTATCTTTTATCAAATAGTGTCTGCGGTGCTGTGGTTGACTGGTGAATAGAACAGATATGGTGCTTCTCCCAGAAGAACATAAAATCAGGTGGAAAGACAGATGACAAACAAATAGCCATGTGGTCTGAAACATGGCTGTGAGTTGACTTATCAAGGTTGATTGTTAGTTTGTTTCTTTTGAACGGTACCTTGTGTAAGAAATTGGTGCCCACAGGGAACAAGCTATTTATTGAAGATACTGATCAAGTTAAAAATGGTTAAAGAGAACAACCACTATCTCTTAGAAGTGTCAATTTCAGAACATTTTATTGCTTTGTGTCTTAGGCTGGGTTCTCCAGAGAAACAAAACCAGTGTATACCTACATATATACACAGTATATATGTATATATATATATATATATATATATATATATATATATACACACACACACACACACACACACACACAGTATATATATATATAACCCATATATACATATACACACACACACATACCTCTATCCATCTATCTATCCATCTATCTATCTAAAGAGAGAAAGAGAGAGACAGAGACAGAGACAGAGACAGATTTGTCTCAAGGAAATGACCCATGTGATTGTATAGGCTGGCAAGTGCCACGTCTGTGGGTCAGATGTTGGGCTGGAGGCTTCTCCTGACACACACAGCTGCAGGGGCTGATGAAGATTGGCAGAAAAGATGGTAGGCTGCTGTCTCACAGGCTGTAAAGGCAACAGTCCCAACATCAGCAGGCAATCCAGCAGGCTGCTGGTCTGAATCCAGGGAACTAGACGTCAGGTGATGATGAGTCAGATGCAGGACTCAGATAAATCAAAAAGCCATAGAGTTTTGCCAGAATGTTCATGTATATTGGAAGCAGGCCACACTTCGGAAACTCCCTTTCAACTGATTGGCTGCTCATAGAAGATTTCATCATGGAAGTTATCAGATTTTATCATGTTGTTGTTGTTGTTGTTATGTGCCGTCGAGTTCGGACCCAACTCATAGTGACCCCTCCTTGGGTTTCCAAGGCAGTATCACTATGGAAGTAGATTGCCTCATCTTCCTTCTGAGGAGTGGCTGTGGGTTTGAACCACCAGCCTTCTGGTTAGCAATCAAGTGCATAGGAGATGACTACATCATAACTGCCAAACCACAGAGGATCACGGCCCAACCTTAACCATCACACTTTTCTAAGTGGTTTTGCGTTCCTACTAGATGTCTTAAACATGGACAATTAAGCTGGGAAGCAATGGAATACCCAGTCTCAAAGATCATCTGAATTCTACTCTACGTGCACAGGTAACAACATCATTAAACTCATGTGACTTAAACATGGGAGATGTTATTTTATTTGATTTTAAAAATAAACTTTTGAACTTAGAACAATTTTAGATTTATATAAAAGTTGCAAAGATAGTACAAAGAGTTTCTATATTATCCAACTTCTGCCAATATTAATATTTTACATAACTGTTGTCACCAGTAACTTTCAAGTCAATTCTAACTCACATTGACACCACATGCATCATAGTAGAACTGCTCTCCTTACAGTTTCCAATGCCTGATTTTTTAGAAGTAGATTACCAGGCCTTTCTTCCCAGGCATCTCTGGGTGGACTTGAACTGCCAACCTGTCAGTTAGCAAACAAGTACAGTAACAATTTGCATTACCCAGGAACTCCATAACTGTGGTATATATGTCAAAACTAGGAAATTACTATTAACTAAATGATTTAAAAAAAAAAAAAAAAGTCACTGACTTCAAGTTGGATCCAACTCATAGTAACCTCTCCTTGGGTTTCCGAGGCAGTGTCTCTAAGGAAGTAGAATGCCCAATCTTCCTTCTGAGGAGTGGCTAGGGGGTGTGAACTGCCAGCTTTTTGGTTAGCAATCACATGCCTTAGGCACTATGCCACCAGACTGCCCAACTAAATGATAGACAAAACAAAGAAGCAGCACTTGTAATTAGAAAACATGGTCTTGGTGATAGGAATATGCTGGAGATGGCATGATGAATTTTACAAGACCAACAACTTATTCACTGCAAATATCTTTTTTCAACAACGTAAAAGGCAGCTGTACACATGGATCTTGCCAGATGGAATACAAAGAAATCAGTTTGACTACATCTGTGCAAAGAGGCAATGAAGAAGCTCGATATTATTAGGCAAAACACAGCCAGGAGGTGACTGTGGAACAGACCATCCATTACTAATATGCAAATTCAAGTTGAAGCTAAAGAAAATTAAAACAAGTCACAAGAGCCAAAATATGACCCTGATTACATCCTACTTGAATTTAGAGACCATCTTAAGAATAGATTTGACACACTGAACACCAATGAATGTAAACCAGATGAACTATGGGATGACATCAAGAACATCACACATGAAGAAAGCCAAAGGCCATTAAAAAGGCAGGAAAGGAAGAAAAGACCAAAATGGATGTCAGAAGAGACTCTGAAACTTGCTCTTGAATTGAGAGTAGTGAAAGTGAACAGAAGAAATGTTGAACAGAAGCAGCTCCAGAAGACAAAGTCAATTATTACAATGAAATGTGCAAAGACTTGGAATTAGAAAACCAAAAGGAAAAAACATACTTGGCATTTCTCAAGCTGAGAGAATTGAAGAAAAAAAAAATCAAGCCTTAAATTGCCACATTGAAGGATTCTATGGGCAAAATATTGAGTGATACAGGAAGCATCAAAAGAAGATGGAAGGAATACATAGAGTCACTGTACCAAAAAGAATTGGTATATGTTCAGTTGTTTCAGTAAGTGGCATATGATCAAGAACCTATGGTACTGAAGGAAGAAATCCAAGCTGTATTGAAGAAATTGGCAAAAAATGAGGCTCCAGGAATTGATGGAATACCCAATGAGCTGTTTCAACAAATGGATACAGCTCTGGAGGCACTTATTTGTCTATGCCAGGAAATGTGGAAGATAGCAACCTGGCCAACCGACTGGAAGAGATCAATATTTGTGCCCATTCCAAAGAAAGTGATCCAACAGAATGTGGAAATTATCAAACAATATCATTAACATCATACTCAAGTAAAATTTTAATGAAGATCATTCAAAAACAATTGCAGCAGTATATTGACAGGGAACTTCCAGAAACGCAAGCTGGATTCAGAAGAGGATGTGAAGGGAGGGATAGCATTGCTGATGTCAGATGGATCTTGCTGAAAGCAAAGAATATCAGAAAGATGTTTACTTGTGTTTTGACTATGCAAAACATTCGACTCTGTGGATCATAACAAATTATGGATAATACTGAGAAGAATGGGAATTCCAGAACTCTTCATTGTGCTCATGAGGAACCTGCACATAGACCAAGAGGCTGTCATTCAAATAGAACAAGGGGATACTGAATGGTTTAAAATCAGGGAGGGCTTGTGTCAGGGTTGTAACCTTTCACCATACTTATTCAATCTGTATGCTGAGCAAATAATCCAAGAAACTGGACTATATGAAGAAAAATGTGGCATCAGGATTTGGGGAAGACTCATTAACAACCTGTGATATGCAGATGACACAACCTTCCTTGCTTAAAGTGAAGAGGACTTGAAGCACTTACTGATGAAGATTAGAGTACAGTCTTCAGTACAGATTATACCTCAAAATAAAGAAAACAAAAATGCTCACAACTGGACCAATAAGCAAAAGCATGATAAATGGAGAAAAGATTGAAGTGGTCAAAGATTTCATTTTACTTGCATCCATAATCAACACTCGTGGAAGTAGCAGTTAAGAAATTGGATGTCATATTGTACTGGGCAAATCTTACTGCAAAAGACCTCTTTAAAGGGTTAAAGAGCAAAGATGTAACTTTGAAGACTAAGGTGTGTGTAACCCAAGCCATGGTATTTTCAATCACCTCATAAGCATGTGAAAGCTGCACAATGAATAAGGAAGACCGAAGAACTGACATCTTTCAATTATGATGTTGGTGAAGAACACTAAAATACCATGGACTGCCAGAAGAACAAACAAATCTATCCTGGAAGAAGTGAAGCTGGAATGCTCCTTAGAAGCAAGAATGGCCAGACTTCATCCTACCTACTTTTGTCATGTGGTCAGAAAGGACTAGTTCTTGGAGAAGTATATCATGTTTGGTAAAGTGGAGGGTCAGAGAAAAAGGGAAAGACCCTCAACAAGAAGCACTGACAAAGTGGTTGCAATGATGTGCTTAAGCATAGCAAGGATTGAGAGGCTGGCGCAGGATTGGGCAGTGTTTCATTCTATTGTATGCTGACTTGACAGCACCTTACTACAACAACAACAAATGATAGACTGTATTTGCATCTCATCAGTTTTCCTGTGATGCCATTTTGCTTTTAGTGTTCATTTTTAAGATAAATATTTGAAAATGAGAAGGAAGTACTCTTAAAAATCTCCATCAGTACATGAGATTATTTTTTAAATTCTTTTGTCTCTAAATTTGTGTAAAAAAAAGCCTATTTAAATATAACTCATTTAAAATTCACTTAATGTCCATGGAGTTTAAAATGGTTTACAATGTTAATATAGAGACTCATAAAGAGAGAAAATTATTTAGAAGAATTATGAGCACAAACCTTTTCTCTGGTAGTCACCAAAGAAGTGAAAGCATATTCCAATAAAATATTCCAGCTCGGAATACTGTGTTTTCTCACTAAAAGGGATATTTAAAATATAAGAAATGCCCTAATACAGATGATTCTGAAGTGATAAACATTTATTTATGAAGAAAAATTCTTCCTTCTTTGCCACATGAGCCTCTCCTCTGTACGCTCCCAAGTATTTCATATAATTGATTGTTTGTAAAAACATTTTGCACCTAACAGTCTGAGATTTTCTATGCTAATTTTAGCCAATAATTAATTTTTATGGGAAATCCCGCTGAATGGTGTCTCTTTACTGAGTTATATTTAACTGTGCTAATCCTTTGTGGCCTTGTCACATATCTACACTTGAGCTACTTTGTATCTGAAAGCTGTTTCCTAGTTGAAAGGAACCTCCTTTACCCTGCTTCCACCCATTACCAGTTGCGATGGCAATTGCTTTCAAACCAGACTGAAGTGGTTTCCGTTCTGCACTTGGCCCTGAGATTAGCGGTGGAATTAACATGGAAAGTTTTAAACTACGAGAAGAGATGCATTTGGTATTTGTAATGCATTGGGCATTGCATATTAGCATTTTCAATGTAGCCATAAAGCAGCCTGGGTCTATTTATTGTTTCTCAAAGTATGTTTCTGAAGAACATATGGTAGAGTGGAGAGTTGAGAGACGGACTTTGGGGTTAGGCAAGGTTTTAAATATGAGCTTGGCTCATTATTATGGTGTTGCTATGAACTAAATGCTTTAACCTTTCTAAACCTCAGTTTACCACTTTGTAAAATGAGAATAAAAAAATTAACTACCTCTTAAGGCTACAGGGAAGGAGCTCTAGTGGTACAGTGGTTAAGGCAACCAAATGGTCCCTGGTTCAAAGCCACCAACCACTCTGCAGAAGAAAGATGAGGTGATTTGCTTCCATAAAGATTCACAGTCTTAGAAACCCAACGGGGGTCTCTATGAGTCAGAACTGACTTAATGGCAGTGAGTTTGGTTTTTTTTTGGAAGGCTACTGGGAGGATTAAGCAATAGTTAGAATATGTTGCACAATGTCTGGAATGTGATAAGCATGCCACAAGTGTTAACTGCTATTGGTATCATTATTATTAGCCTGAATGTTAATAAGTTTTCCTAGAAAAAAGTGGTCAAACAAGTTTGGGAATCATTGGATTATAACAAGTTAGAAGGGATTCCTTATTATAATATCCCTTGTGGTGGTTAAATTTGTGTGTCAACTTGGCTAGGCCTGGTTGAGTGGCTGGGCAGCTGGATGTAGTATTCTCCATGATGAGACTGGTAATCAACTCCATGGTGGACTCTACTGAGAGCAGCTGAGTTTGGGTATGTGCCTTTGGGTAGCAGCCTTTGAGTATGTGGTCTGCTTCCTGTATACAAAAAACAGTTTATGGAATGGTCTCTAGCTTATGTGATGCTGCATGTAGCCATGTCGTTGTTCAGCAGCCTGCCATGCTCTGCCGACCTTGGGACTTTCAACGGACTTGAATTAGTGGCCTGTGTGTGGTTTGGTAACATTAGGACAGTGCCATTTTATTTTTTGACCTTGGGCTTGTTCCCCTCAGCTGCCTGAATGAAGAGATGCCTCTAGCTTCAGTGGGCTGGGAGCAAGAGGCAGAGCTGAAGCCCAAAGTTGAGGGGCTTTCACACAGCCCCTAAAGCCTGGCACTTTGAACTTAGACTTCTAGCCTCCCGAACTGTAAGAGAATAAACTCCTGTGTGTTAAGGCCATTCCATTGTGGTATATTCTTGTCATAGTGATACCAGGTAACCAGAACATCCCTCTTGGTAGTTTTTATCTCTAAGTCTCTAAGAGAATTTCCCAAATTTATTTCACCAAGAGACCCATTTTGTTTATTCTTTCATAGTTCTGGGGGTCAGAAGTTCAAAATGATTCTCATTAGGGTACAATGGCAGGGCTGCACTCCCTCAAGAGACTCTGGGAGAACCTGTTCTTGTCTTTTCATGTCTCTGGAGGCCACCTACAATTCTTGGCTGATGACCCCTTCCTTCATCTTAAAAACCAGCAGGGTAGCATCTTCAAATCTCTCTCTGAACTATACTTTTGTTGTGAGATCTGCTTCTCTGACTCTGATCCTCCTGTCTCCCTTATTTATCATGTGAATTTATTGTGATTGCATTGGATCCACCCTATTAATTCCAAATAATCTCAAATCTCAAAATCCTTAAGTTAATCACAGAATAAAGTCCCTTCTGCCATGGAATGTAACATTCAGAGATTCCAGGGAACAGGATGTGGACACCTTTGTGTGGCCAGTGTTGCATATTGTACATCCTAAGAGCTCTGGTTGTGTAATGCCTAAGGCATTTGACTGCTAACCAGAAGGGTGGAAGTTCAAACCTAACAGCCACTCCTTGGAAGGACGATTGGACAATCTACTTCCGTAGAGATACTGCCTTGGAAATCCAGGAATGGGTCGTTATGAGTGAGATTCAACTCGAAGGCAGTGAGTTTGTTTGTTTGTTTGTCTAAAGTTTAGGAACCAATTGAGAAAAGCCCTGGAAAACACTGCTTAACATTTTAGGGGACAACAGGCAGGCAAGGAGGGAAAACAAAATAATGTAATTGGGTCATATTATTTGAGTTGATTATAAATTAATATTGATGGTTTATCAGTCAGGATCAACAGGAAGTAGATGGCACACTAAGAGTGGTATGACCAGAAAGCAGCTAAACAAAGTGACCATGTTCAAAGACGTGTGCCATAGTTAGGAAACCACAAGGAGCAGTCCCAACTCCTCAGTCATCTCTCCTTTTGGTTT
This sequence comes from Orycteropus afer afer, assembly GCF_000298275.1. Lineage (NCBI taxonomy): Eukaryota > Metazoa > Chordata > Mammalia > Tubulidentata > Orycteropodidae > Orycteropus > Orycteropus afer. The sequence goes on along the minus strand of NW_006921767.1, from coordinate 3,764,695 downwards.
CCTGCCAGGCTACCAATTGGCTGAATCCAACCATAAAGCTAGAAGACAGGAGAGCCTGTGGAAACAGACCAGTGCTTTTCAAACTCAAGCATGTGTCAGAAAATCTGGAGGACTTGCTAACTGACCACTGGGACCTCGCCCCAGAGTTTCTGATACAGGAAGGCTTGGATAGGGCCTAATTATTTGCAATTTTAACAAGTACACTGGGTGGTGAAAATAGTTAAGCACTCAACTACTAGCTGAAAGACTGGTGATTTGAATCTAACCAGGAGCACCTTGAATGACAGAGCCAGCAATCTGCTTTTGAAAGGTCATAGCCTTGAAAGCCCTATGGAGCAGTTCTACTTGGCACACATGGGGTCACTACGAGTCAGAATTGACTCAATGGCAACAACTAACAATGTCTAGGCTATCTCATGCTGCAATCTGGGGTCACACTTTGAGAACTGAAGTAGTTAAAATAGTTCAGCCCCCAGGGCATAGGGCAGGGTGGAGAAAGAAGAAGAGATGTTGAGGGGTACAAGGAGGAGATCTGGCACAGTAGACATTAAAACATATTTAACAATTTTGGAATTAAAAAGTGTTGACTGTTAAGTGCAATGGGAGTCCCATCATGGTTGAAAGCCAAGAGAGCTAGAGGAGTTGGTGCAGGTTTCTTGGAAGAGGTAGAGTTTCACTGGAGGAATTAGAAATACTTTAAAAGAAGGGGAAGAGAGAGGATGACAACCAGGGAGTGATAGGCACATGGATTAGGATGCAATGACATGATCCTTTGTTGTTGTTGATGTTATGTGTCGTCGAGTCGGCCCCAACTCATAGTGACCCCTCCTTGGGTTTCCGAGGCAGTATCATTATGGAAGTAGGATTGCCCAACCTTCCATCCGAGGAGTGGCTGGTGGGTTTGAACCGCCAGCCTTCTGGTTAGCAGTCAAGTGCTTTAGCCACTATGCTACCAGAGTTCCTAGATCCTTTAAGGAGATTTAATTGTCAAATAGCAATCTTGGTGATTCAGAATCAATTTTTAGTAGCATTTGGAAAAACCATTACCAGTGTAAGACACAGGTAGATTATAGAAGACTGGAAATATCAGTAAGAGAGTCTGGGTGGCAAATAGGCACCAGTGCAGATTCTTGACTCACGAAAGGGCAAAGAGGGCTGACTGTTGACACCAGCTAAAAATGCTGTTAAATAATTGGATTATAGTAGAAACTTGTTCCAACTATATCTCAGGTCAAGAGACCAGGGTTCTGGCATGGACTTTGCTATTAACTAGCTGAATGAAGTTGGTCCAATCACTAAACCTCTCTGAGAAGAGTGGTTTTCTTTTCTTTCAAGAGTAAGTTAATAGCCTTGGCAAGTTAAAAGTCAAGGTTCATAGCAAAAATAATAGAGAGGGAAAAGCAAATAGGAGAGAGATTTCAAATATTCCCCACATCCTCATACACCTGAGAAACAGCAATGTGTGACAACCTGGGTGTAAATTTCATCGGTCTTGGGTAACAACAAGCTAATCCTTGCTTGTGCTGACTTGTTGTTGAGCAGGCATGGATTATGGTTCCTATTTTAGGGAGATGAAATACATCTACTTCTGAAAAATAAGTCATTTGAAAAAAAAAGAAAAAAACATTACACCCCAAAGTTATTTTATTTCATTTTTAAAATAAATGTATTATTATTTTAAGTGAATTGCTGCTATTAATGAGAGCACCAAGCCTGGAAGACTATGACAATATGCCTTAGTGTACAATAGCTCTTGCTGAAGAAATTTTACTAACTTCAAAGTAACATATCTGAGAACTGGTATCAGATATCTGCCCTCACATGATGTTGGAAGTTTCACGTATATACTAAGTGAAGTACTTTCATTGTTCAAAAGAAAAAAAAAGAAGTATCATTTACTTGCAACGCTTTAATTTTTATTCAAATACGTTTTCCCCTCTGATTTGTTTCTACTTTTCTATTCTCTATCTTTTCCTTCTTGGAATGTTTTGGAAACACAGAACTCAAATTTAAGGCAACTCAGTTAAAAAGTCAATCAAGGTTCTGAGGTAGTTCAGATTCACTCAAAAAAGAAGAGTATCATGAATGATATTTTTTTCCCCTGAAAAGTTTGGATCTGAAGAGTATGTAATGTTTATCGTCAATCATATGATTACTAATAATAGTAACTTACACTTACCCAATGTTTACCAGGAGAAACTGGGTGATACAAAAGATTAATGTGCTTGGCTGTTAGCTAGAAGGTTGGAGATTCAAGTCTACCAGAGAAGCCTCAGAACAAAGGCCTGGTGATTTACTTTGGAAAAAATCAGTCATTGAAAACCCTATGGAGTAAAGTTCTACTCCAACACACATGGGAGACAAGATTTGGCCTCAACTCGACAACAACTGGGAAAGTGTTTATCATGCACCAAAAAGATAGCCCACATGTATTCTGTCTTTTAACCTACACAACAATCATACGAAGAAATTACTCTTATTTTGAGAACACATGTAAAAGAGAAGGAAACTGAAGCTTAAAGACTTTAAGTGTTTTGTCCAAGGTCATATCTCTAATAGATGGCAGTGTTGGGTTTCAATTCTGGTCTGATTTATTTTAATAGCCCATGCTTGTTTGGTCTTTCTCTTTGTTTGTTTTGTATTGGGGGTATATACCCAATGCCTCCATTTTTCTGACTGTGTAAGTTATCTACTGCTGCCTAACAAATTACTCCAAAACTTTAATGCATAAAGCAACAAACATTTATTATCTCACAGCATTCATGGGTCAGGAATTCAGGAGCAGCTCAGTTTGTGGTTCTGTCCCAGAGTCTTTGATGAAGTAACTATCAAGATGAAGTTATTCATAGGCTTGACTGGGGCTGAAGGATCTCATTTCAAGATGGCTTGCTCATGTGGCTCTTGGCAGGAGGTCTCAGTTCCTTGCCACATTGGCTTCTCCACAGAGCTTCTTGAGTATCCTCATGATAGGGCAACTGGCTTGTCCCAAGTGAGTGATTTCAGAACAAGGAGGAAGCTGCAATGTTTTTATGACATAGCCTTGGGAGTGATATTCCATCATTTCTGCAATGCCCTCTTGTTATATGTTGTTGTCATTGAGTTGATTTGGACCATGGTAATGTCATAGATTAAACTGATTCAATGTGAAAGGAAACTACACAAAAGTACATAGAAAAGTTAAAAGTCCCTGGAAGACTGGCTTCTTTCTTAACACTCAATAAATTCTCACCAGCTCTTGTAATTTTCTTAATTATCATATTTCTACATTTCCTTGTTAGATAATCCCTTATGTGATGGTTAAGGAGCTCTGGTGGTACAGTGCCTAAGGCACATGACTGCTAACTAGAAGATTGGCAGTTCAAACCCACCAGCCACTCTGTGGAAGGAAGACCAGGGAATCTATTTCTATAAAGGTTTACCACCTCAGAAACCCAATGGAAGTTGCTATGAGTTGAAATCGACTAGATGGCAGTGGGTTTGGGATTTTTTGGTTTACATGATGTTTAAGATTATATGTCAATTTGGCTAGGCCATGATTCTCAGTGGTTTGGCAGTTATGCAATGATGTATTCACCCCTCCCCCCATTTTGTGATCTAATATAATGTAATTACCTCCATGAAGAAATATGCTATGAGCAACCAATCAGTTGAAAGGGATTTCCATAGAGGTATGGCCTGCACCCAATATATATGGATGTTCTAACAAAGCTCTCTATTCGCTCTGAATCCTGCATCTGGCTTGTCATCATCTGAACTTCTGTTCTTGGGAGTTGAGCCAGTGGCCTGCCATCTTACCTGCTCATCTTGGATTCGTCAGCCTTTGCAATCTGTGAGCCAGCAGCCTGCCATTTGACCTCCTGATCTTGGGTTCATCAATCCCTGCAGCTATATGAGTCAGGGGAAGCCTCCAGCCTGACATCTGATTCATGAACTTGGGACTTACCACATTCTACAACTGAGTGAACCATTTGCTTGAGGTAAACCTCTCTATATACATATATATATAAGCTTCACTGGTTGCCTCTCTAGAGAATCCTATCATCTACTTCATTTCCTGCCTTTTTTTTCCATGTAGATCTAATGCTTAGGATAGTCCTAGCACATAAGAAGACCACCTTAATAAAAAATTGTTAAATGAATGAATGTTTAACTTTACTCTCAATTTTCTTTTTCCTACTACTCATCTCTAGTTTTTGCTCTTAACCAAGGCTCAGTTACAGGCTGGCCATTTTTTGGGCCAAGTGATCTGTTTTAAAGCTCACATAGTGCTTTGAAAATTGAGTCAACATCTGAAAGTTAAAAGATTTAACACAAAAACATGATTTCCTATTTTCTTGAAAAATAAGAAGGTCCAGCATGGAAACAGTTGCTGAAACTAAGTAGAGAGGACTCTTTAGAGATTGGTTCACAATTCTTCGTGATCTGCAGGCTCTATCAGCTTGCTATTATTGCTTTGCTTACAATGTTGTTTCCTTGAGTGTAGAAATTTTCCCAAGACCCAACAGAGTCACCATCAGAGTGGGAAAATAAAAGATAGAAAAGGTGTTCATGTGATTTTTCTCACACCTGTGTAGATGATGTAGGCAATTGAGTTTGTGACCTCTTGTGGATTAAATTGTCCCCAAAAAAGATAAGTTGAAGTCCTAACCCCTGTACCTGTGAATGTGACCTTGTTTGGAGAGTTTTTCTTGTTATGAGTTAAATTAGTGAGGTCACAGCAGAGCAGGGTAGGTCCTAACCCCCTTCTGAATGGTGTCTTATAAAAGGGGAGCACAGACACAGAGTTACAGAGAGGAAGTACCATGTGACTATACATCTACAAGCAGGATAGAAATGCCAAAAATTGTTTGCAGCCACTAGAAGCTAGGAAAGATGCATGGAACAACTCCTCTTTCAGAGCCCTTAGAAGGAATCAACACAGCCAACACCCTGATTTGAACTTCTAGCATCCAGAACTGTGAAACAATTTTACTTTTAAGCCACCTCTTTGTGATGTTATGTTACGGCAGCCATCAGAAGTTATGACATCTGTATTCTGTGCTCAAAGCTCAAGAAAATTATCCCAAAATTCTGCAGTAGGTCTTCCATATCTTTATCTTTGACCTCTTTCTTATCATTCCAGATTGAAATGGAGAGTGAGGTCAGTGACCAGTTACAGAAAAGGCAAACTTTTCTATTACCAAGTGGTGGACTGAAACCACCACAGAATGCTTTATTTCCTGGCAAAGTACATCTACACACATTTCAATAATTTTATTTCTTTATAGAAATCCATTTGGCCAAGACTTCTGTTCTTCGGTTTCTACCTGTCTCTCTATTTAAGATATGTCTAGATTAGAGCTCAAGTTTCTATGTGGGGTGATTAGGAGGAGGCAATAGAAGACTGGGAAGAAGAGAGATGCCATATCCAATGGGTAAAGTTGTAATTAATTGAGGGATGTTCATCTCCCTGAAGGCAAAATCACCTCTAGGCTGATACAAAGAGGAGTTTGTCACCACAGTGGTAGGCAATGGATAAACAAGGGAAATAAATGTGTTACAGCAGTATTATTGCCTGTTGTCAGATCAGCCATGAAAGTGAATGGAAATTTCAAAGATCGTCCAGTTGAGTTAACTCTTATATAAGTTAGGAACTGCTTTATGCTCTCATTAACAGAGACTTAATTAAATTGGTTCACAAAAATTATGGTTTGCTTTCTCTCTTCTAAAGAATATTGGTAAACAGTAGTCCATACAGTTATGTGGACCCAACTTTTTCTCAGCAGCCCCAGTGCATGGCTTCCATATTCAGGTCATAAAATGGCTGCTGGAGTTCCAGCCTTCATGTCTGCTTGCCAGGTAGGAGAGATGAGAAAGGCCAGGGTAAAAAGAGATTCCCAGAAGCACTCTGGGATAATTTTTGCATACATCTCATTGGCCATCCTTATGTGCAAGGGAGGGCAGACATGTAATTTTTCCATTGGATGCATTACTCAGGGTCTGGTGCTAAGGACCAAATGATGAATAAATTTAACAAACTGTCAAACAGTTAAGGGAAGATAAGGCAAATAATGATCATTTACTGAGCAGTTATTATGTGCTGGCACTGTTATAAATAATTAAGTTATTAAAACAATCATGAAGTCAGTAATAGTGTATCATTCCTGAGTTACAGATAAGGTAACTGTAACAAGGCTCAGCAAGGCTAAGTATAAGTAGCTTGGCTCAGGTCATATAGTTAGTAAGTAGGCCTGTATTTTCAAAAATTGTTGATCTGTATTTAGAAATTTATATGAGATGAAATATCCTTTTGGTAACTGTTTTGGTTACCTCATGCTGCTCTAATAGAACATACCATAAGGGGGTGGCTTGAAGAAATAGAAATTTATTCTCTTACAGTTTTGGAGGCTAGAAGTCTGAGTTCAAAGTGCCAGGCTCTAGGGGCTGAGTGATAGCCCTTGACTTTTGGCTTCAGCTCTGCCTCTTGCTCCTGGCCCACTGAAGCTGGAGGCTTCTTTCACTCAGGCTGATGAGGCTGACAAACCCAAGTTGACAAGTGGAAAGGCACAGTCCCCATATTACCAAACCACATGGCAGGCCACTGGATTCAAGTCCATTAAAAGTCCCAAGATCAGTAGAGTAAGGCAGGTTGCTGAATGAAAACTCAGCTACATGCAGGGTTCAAGCATGCCAAAAGAGCAGTAGACCATTCCCAAAACTTCTCCTTATATATGGCAAGCAGACCACATCCCTAAAGCAGCTACTGAGCTGTTCGTGGCAGATTCCACCATGGAGTTGATTGCTAGTCTCATCATGTGGAATAACTACCACCAGCTCCCCAGCCACTCAAAACCAGGCCCAGCCAAACTGACACATAACCTTAACCACCACAATAACTTCAAGTTTCTCATCTCTCCTAGTGTGTTGGAATCACTGCAGACAAGGATCAGCTTCTAGGATCACCTCTCCTGCTCTTTATCATTAAGCTGTAAAGTCACAATAAAATAGCAGTTAAAAGTTTGGGAGAACTTAAAGCAAGTGATAAACTTCATTTAAATTTTCTTGATTCCTGGTCCTTTAACTTAACATTTATTGGGTCCCTGCAAAATGCAAGGTATTTTTCTTGAAGCTGAGTTCCTATATATGTATCTTGCTCACGCAAATAAGATTTACCTCACAATTTCACAATTGAGTATTTCTTGTTCTTTATGCATTATATCAGGGAAAACAACAACAACAAAAAAAAAAACCAACTCACTGCCATCGCATCTGATTTGACTCAAAGTGACCCCGCTTGGGTTTTTGAGGTGGTATCACTATGGAAGTAGATTGCTCAATCTTCCTCTTGAGGAATGGCTGGTGGGTTTGAACCTCCAGCCTTCTGGTTAGCAGTCAAGTGCCTTAGGCACTGTACCACCAGAGCTCCTTATTATTTCAGGAGAAGTAAATTGTACTTATTCTAGTCAAAACAGGTTTAAATTTTAGCCCAGAGAGGAAATGACTGTGAAATGCCTACTCTAAGAGTACAGTTTTATTGTCTTAATATGAAAGCTCATTGTCCTTTATAAAATTAAATCCAGCAATTTGTAAGTAAGATTTTGCAAAAAAAGCATACTTCTCCTAAAATTCATGTTAGGAAATTCAGAAGTGCAGCAGACTTAAGTACCATGTCATGAGCTTGACTTTCTATGGAGAACAAAAGGGATTTCCTCAAACCCACAAGCAAAACAAGTTACATCTAGGGGATTGGGCTGCCAAGCCAACCCTCAAAGCATGGATCACATAATATAAGTCATTGTCATCTCAATCAAACTCCTAGGGCTGAGTTAAATAATTGTATCATTGCTAATTCCTTTAGTATCTTTTTCAGTCTCTTATAGAAAGAAAACTGAGAGCTAATTATTTCTACATATCTTTTGGAGTCTGAATGCCAGTATACAGAATGTGCTAGGAATAAAGCTTTCCAAGGACATGGAATTTATCAGACAGTGTTTCACTGCTTTCATAAGGTTTTCACTGGCCAATACTTTGAGAAGTGGATGGCCCCTTCTTTCTTCTAGTCTATCTTAGTCTGAAAGCTCTGTTGAAACCTGTCCACCATGGGTGTCTTTGATAGTACTTGAAATACCAATGGCATAGCCTCCAGTCTCACAGCTACATGCAAAGCCCCCACACCCCAGCTTGACAAAATGACAGATGCATGGTGCCAGAAGAATGAACAAATCTATCCTGGAAGAACAAGTCTGTCAGAATGCTCCTTGGAAACAAGAGTGGCCAGACTTGGTCTCACCTACTTTGGTCATGTTGTCAGAAGGGACCATTCCTTGGAGAATGGTAAAGTGGAGAGTCAGCAAAGAAGGGGAAGGCCCTTAACAAGATGGATTGACACAGTGACTGCAACAATGGGCTCAGGTATAGCAAGGATTGTGAGGCTAGGTAGTGTTTCCTTCTGTTTACACAGGGTCACTATGAGTCAGAGATGACTTGATGGCATCTAACAACAACAAGCACATGGAAATGTTTTCCTTATTCATAGCATATTCCCTGAACCAAGCACACAGTGGTACTTGGGTATTTATATAAATGAAGTAGTGAAAGTCATCACTTTCCTCTTACTTCTTAATTATCTAGAGCTGCTATAACAGAAATACCACAGGTGGGTGGCTGTAACAAACAGAAATATATTCTTTCACAATTTAGGAGGCTAGAAGTATGAATTCAGAGCACCAGCTGTAGGGGAAGGCTTTCTCTCTGTGTGTCTCATGGTCCTAGGAGGATCCCAGTGCAGGGACCCTGGGTCCAAAGGATGCTCCTTCCCAGTTCTTCTTTCTTGGTAGTAGAAAGTCCCGTTCTCTCTGCTCTCTTCTTTATGTTGCAGGCCACACCCCAGAGAAAATCCCCCTCCATCAGATCAGGGTTGTGATGGGATTAAGGGTGTTGCATCCCACCCAAATCCTATTACAACTGATCAGCTTATAATATCAAGTCACATCATGGGGAATCACTACATAACTGCCACATCCCATTATTACATAATTGCCAAACCACTGAGAATCATGGCTCAGCCAAATTGACACATATTTTTGGGGAACACAATTCAAACCATGACATTTCACACTTTGGTCAGGAAAAATTCATATCCTTCTCATATGCAGACATTTTCACCTCATCATATCATCTCAAAAGTCCTAAGTCCAAAATCCATCCTGAGACAAAATTTCTCTTTATCTTTAAATCTAGAATACAAGTTATCTGCTTCCAAAGTACAATGGTGGAACAGGCACAAGGCAGACCTTTCCATTACAAATGGGAGAAATTGGAGGGAAAGAAGGAATAATGGCATGAAGTGTGTGTGTGGGGGGGGGGTGGGGGGTGGGAGTAACCAGCAGAACAATTTCCATTGGCTCTCAAGTTTTAAAAATAATCCTCTGTTTTCCAAAACCATCTAAACACTGGTACTGCCTTCCAGACTCTAGGTGTTGGCCATGCTGCCTGGATTCTGGGTGGAGGCCTCCTGACCCTGAGCTTCAGCTCTGCTTTCCAGGCGAAGGGAACAGTAACTCTGCTCCCTTGGCTTTGGGTAGCCCCATTCTCCTGGTCTAAGTGGTAGCCTCATACCTTCACCTCCAGGAAGCCCTGTTCTTCTGCCCCTTGGGTATTCTAGGCCCACCACTTCAGCTTTTTGAGCAGCAGCTCTGGATTCATCTCCCTGATACTCATGAATGGTGTTCCTACACTCCAGGACTGAGATGGTGAAGATCTGACTCATTGAAACCTAGGAGGCTGTGGTCCCACCTTTCAAAACCAAGCAGGCTATGGTGGTCTCACACTTTAAAAACTTTAAAACCCCAGAGGTTGTGGCCCTACCTTTTGAGACTGAGGCAGCTTTGCTTCCTATTTTCCTTGTCTCTTCAGCTTCTGCTTCACATTTCCTTGGTGTCTTGAGGAGGCCAACCTGCCTGGGTCCTGTTCAGGCATGTGTTACACAGTTCTTTAGCTCTACCAACACATGCCTGAGGCATACCACTCCACCAGGAAGTCTTGGCCAGAAGACACCTAGCTCTCTCGCTCTGTCGGTCAGCAAGGCTAACTCTGCCAACAACTGCCCAAAGGCATTTCACTTAGCCAGGAAGACTCCAACCTCCCCTGGGCCCTCCATTTCCATCTTGTGTCAGTCTCCTGGTACTTATGCTGTTTTTCTTCCATTGCTTCTGCTGTCTGTGCCACCTCTAGTGTTATTACTCTCCTCACCTCCTTCTGAGTCGTCACCAGAATTGTCTTTTACATCCATAATTCCACTATCTATCTCATCAAGGTAGTTCAGGCATTTAGCACTTGGCCCCTTAAAACTCTTCCAGCCTCTACTCATTACTCAGTTCCAAAACCACTGCCACATTTTATGAATCTGACAGAGCAGCACCACTCTCTTCTGGTACCCAATGTCTTTGATATCTGTTATTTTTGTTATTTGCCATTGAGTCAGTACTGACTCATAGCGACCCCTCCTTGGGTTTCCGAGGCAGTATCACAACGGAAGTAGGATTGCCCAACCTTCCTTCCGAGGAGTGGCTGGTAGGTTTGAACCGCCAGCCTTCTGGTTAACAGTCAAGTGCCTTAGGCACTATGCTACCAGAGCTCCTATCCTTTCATATCTAGTGCTGCTATAATAGAAATATCCCAGGTCGGTGACTATAACAAAACAGAAATGTATTCTCTCACAGTTTAGGAGGCTAGAAGTCCAAATTCAGAGTGCCAGATCTAGGGGAAGGCTTTCTTTATCTGTTTTGGTCCTAGCAGGAAGCCAGCTTGGATGTAAAGGATGAGTTACACTCCTCACTCTTCTTTCTTGGTTGTAGTAGGTCCCTCTTTCCCCTGTCTTCTCTCTCTTTGTATGTCTTGTAAGATAAGAGGTGTTGCAGGCCACATCCCAGGGAAAATCCCCTTACATTGGATCAGGGCTGTGTTGGGATTAAGGGTGTTACATCCCACCCTAATGCTTTCACAACTGATTAGTTTACTGTATTAGATCACATCATGGAGAATCACTCCTCTGGTGGTGTAGTGCCTAAGGCATTTGACTGCTAACCAGAAGGCTTGTAGTTCAAACCCACCAGCCACTCCTCTGAAGGAAGGTTGGGCAATCTACTCCTGTAGTGGTACCACCTCAGAAACCCAAGGAGGGATCTCTATGAGTCAGATGTGACTCGACAGCAGTGCGTTGCATTGTTCCTGAGAATCATGGCCTGGCCAAGTTGACATATATTTTAGAGGGACACAATTCAATCCATGACACTCACCAACTCATCTGGTCTTCTCTCAGCCCTTTTCCTACTTGATATAACCATAGCTTTGGTCAAGGTTGGCTTGATGTTGTAACAGCCTCCTCTCTTAACTGTGATGCAACATGATCTTGATCTCTTTCTCTCTCTGTGACCTCACCTCTGTCATTCTTACATTTTTAAGTGGAAATTCAGTAGTCAATGTAGGTCTTTTCCTACCTTTCTTTCCAAGTCCTCTTCTTTGGGAAACTTATCTATACATTTGTCTTCAAATATGACTCTCTTCAGTTTATTTCTAAGCTGATTTCTCTGCCCTGCATCCTTTCTACTTCCACCTCAGATTTCTGTTGTGCAGTTGACTGGATAAATTTTGTATACATGTCTAAAGTGAAAGTGACTACCTCATCTCCAGCACATACACACACACACACACACACACACACACACACATGTACCTCCTCACTAATGATTTCCTAATTCTGTATTCTACACTACTATGTCCCAAAATGATGCACAGTGGTTAAGCACTCAGCTGCTAACCTAAAGGTTGGGAGTTTGAACCCATCAGCTACTCCAAGGGAGAAAGATTTGGCAATATGCTTCTGTAAAGATTATAGCCTTGGAAATCCTAGGGTGCGGTTCCTGTTCTGCAAGGTCTCTATGAGTTGGAATCAACTCCATAGTAATGGGTATAACTCAAGAAACAATCTCCAGGTGGCTGTGATCAAACTCCTTCATTCATCAAAGACAGTTTGTTTTTTAAAATTGTGATTTGGGTGAAAGTTTACAGAGCAAATACATTCTCCATTCAACAATTCATACAGATTTTTTCTGTAACATTCATTGCAATCTTCACAATGTAACAGCACTCTTCCTAGTCCCTCCCTGTGTTTATTATTTTCCTTCATCCTTCTTTCCTATGCCATCCTGCGTTCTTAGCTTTATCCCTGGGCAATCACTACTCTTTTTGATTTCCTATGGTTGATTGTTCTAATGAGTGCATACTTCCCTGGTATTACTGTTCATCGCATAGGCTTATCTGTTGCTTGGCTGAAAGTTGAGCCATGGAGGCAAGTTCAGTTGCAGGCTTGAAGGCTATCTAAGGGCCATAGTCTTGGCAGCTCCACCAGTTTCTACCCAACCAGTAAGCCTGGTCTTCTTTATGATTTTGAGGTTTTTTCCCTTATTTTTTCCCCTTTCTATCTAGGACCTCCTACTGTGAACCCCTTCAGAGCAATCAGCTGTGGTAGCTGGGCACCATTTAGTTCTTCTGGTCTCAGGGTCATGGAGACTGGGTTTCACATGATCCATTAGTCCTTTGGACTAATTGTTTCCTTATATCTTTGATTTCTTCACCTCTTTCCTGTGCATGGGGAGAGACCAATAGTTGTGCCTTAAATGGCCACTCACAGGCTTTTAAAACCCCAGTGACTACTCACCAAAATAGGATGGAGAAGAGCACTCTTTGTGGACTGTTATGCCAATTGCCCTTAGTGTCACTGGCCCAGTGACTCATTCTCTCATAAAGTACTGTGAATGCCTCGTTTATGATGCCTTTTACAATCCTTTTATTTTTTTAAAAAATTCTTTAAAATAATGATAATCATATAGAAAAGTTATAACATAGTACAGACAATTCACAACACCCTTCATCCAGATTCCTCTAATATTAATGTCTTAAATGACCACTGTACAACACTTAAAGTAAGAAATTCACCATGGTTCAATGCTCTTAACTGAACTGCAAGATTTATTCAAATTCACCTTTACTTTCACCTCTAGATTCCCAATGGTAGTTAGTTGTCTTAACTCCTTGGTATCTTCTAATCTAGTGACAATGATAATGTTAATCTTTTTCACTTGGTCAGTATGATGTCTTCTGATATTTTCCATCAAAAACTTTCTTATTGTCCTTTTGTAATTAAGAAATATCTTTTGGGGGAGATAATTATCAAAACCAAAACCAAAACCATCACTGTCAAATCCATTCCACCTCATGGAGACCCTGTGTATTATGTAGAGTAGAACTGCACTCTGTAGGATTTTTCAAGGCTGTGAACCTTTCCAAAGCAGATCACTAAGCCTTTCTTACAAGGTGTCTCTGGGTGGGTTCAAACAACCAACTTTTTGGTTAGTAATAAAGTATTTAACCAATTGTGACTTCCAAGTTCTCCTTGTCTATTGTCCATTTGTATTTAATAAATATCTTGGGGGAGAAACTTAGAGACTATACACACATAACATTTCTCAATTTTTTACCCACTAATTTTACCACTAATTGGTAGATCTTGCTTGCAGTAATTATTACTGTGGTGATTAAATGGTGATTTTTAAAATTTCCCTCATTCCATCAACATTAATTAATTCCATTTGAATTTTTAAATATTAATAACACCAATAATTTTTGATTAGTTACTCTGGGCTAGGTATTACACTAAGCACTTAATATTCACTGTGTCAATTAATGCCCATAAGTCTTTGATTTAGGGATAATTATCTCCATTTAATAGATTAGCAAAGAGAGCCAAGTAACTTACATATGGTCAAGAAGATGGAGCCAGGTTCCTTTTCATGTTTGTTTGATGCTAAACCATGTTATTTCCATCCCTACAGAACACTGTCATCACTTGGCTTTATACACCCATTTCATCAAAAGCTCTGTAGGAGAGCCCTTTGCCACCAATATCTCACCTAACAATGCCTTCTGGGGTCCAATCCACCTCTGAAAGCAATAATTCTATTTTGCTACTCTTCTCCTCAAAATGTCTCTCATTCCCATTGCTATTCTTCTCCTTCAATGTCTCCCATTGACGATAGGCTGAAATCTCATTTTATTAGGCCACTGTGAAGGTATCTATCCCCAAACTGATAGCTAACCTTCTACTAATTCCCTGTATGTTATCCTCTCATCAATTTTTTTCTCTTCACAATGGCCTGCCAATTCCTTGTACTTTCTCTCTGCTTTGCACTTGTATTGCATTTAGTCTTTTTTTTTTTTTTTTTT
>NW_006921767.1:3737232-3742024 GCF_000298275.1 Orycteropus afer afer | reverse complement strand
TGGGGAGGAAGTTGGGGGGAGCTGTTGCATTGTGATAAACTGTGGTCAATGACATGAGACAAAGTATATGTGAACTGCTCTGTAAATCTTCACCCAAATCAAAAAAATAAAAAAAGTGTACATTGTAAGAGGACTGACCTTCATATATGCCCTTGCAAATGGCTCTGCATTTCTTTAAGGTTACAAGCCAAAGTGCATACAAATAGGTATCTAGATCTGATCTGCTTCGCGTTTTCCCACCCTCTCAATGCTGATCTAGTCTCCATTCTTGCCTTGGTTCACTCTACTCTTGCTATACTACTGTGATAGCTGGAATTGTGTGTCAATTTGGCTGGAGCACAATTCTATGTGGTTTAAACAGTTGTGATGTGGGTTATTCCCATAATGGGATCAGATATATATGTTTTGAGCAGCCAATCTGTTGAAAGGCAGTTTCCCTAGGGGTGTGGCCTGCTTCCAATATATTTATGGACATCCTGGGAAAAAGGGCACTCTTCTGTGGATAGGGATCCTGTCATGCTGCCTACAACTGTCCGTGAGCAAACAATTCGGTCTAGAGATCTTGGATTCGTCATTTGTTGGAGTCAATAGCCAATATACTGCCTGCTAACCATAAGCTCATCAGCTCCTGCAGCTGTGCGAGTCGGGAAAAGCCTCCAGCTTGATGTTTGATCCAAGAATTTGGGACTTGCCAGTTTCTATAAGAGTGTGAGCCATTTTCTAAGATAAATTTCTCTTTCCCTATATGTATATATAAGCTTTATTGGTTTTGCTTCTCTAGACAACCCGGCCTAACACATTTGGTACCAGGAGTGATTCTAGAGAGACAAAATCATAAGCATGGGCTTCCTAAATTGGTTCTCACCAATTCTGTTTGGGTTCTCCAATTTGATTAATCGTAAAGGCACTGGTGACTCTGCCTCCATTAGTAAATAGGGCCCTGCTAATCTGTGGCATGAGGTGGCAACATTAATAAGCAAACTAGCACCACCAATAGATCAAATATTTTTGAGGAGTGAGGCTCTGAGTGATTGCATATTTGATACTTTTCTGCAATTTTGTCAGCATGAGGAGTATAAGGAAGCTGATTGGTTGGTCCTTACAGTAGACAAAGTTGTGAGAGTGAGATGAGGTCAGAGCTGCTGAGGCACAGCTTGAGCACCACATAAAAGACTTCAATGTTTCCAGTTGTGCTCTGAAAAACAGCCTTATTTCTTCTAGTAACAGAACTGATATTGCTGAAAACCAGACCCAGTGTCTTGCTGTAAAGGTAGCTGAATTACAACGCCAATTAAATTACCAGCCCAGAATGGTGTTTGAAGTTAAAGTGAGGACACTGATTGGGAAAAAAATGGGATCCTGAAACCTGGAATGGAGACATATGGGCAGATAGTCAGGAAGATGAGGATATGGAGCCTGTAAATTCTGTTGAACCTCTCCCATCTGAAGGGATAACTATAAAACCATTATCCCTTCCACCTCAGTTTGATGGGATTAACCCAACTGTTCCTGCTGGGTCATTGCCTGAAGCAGAGGCCATGGAAGACATTGCTGAATGTTCTCAGGAACTTCCCCAACAACCCATTGTTGCTGCTAGACCTTGACTAAAGTCAAGTCCAGGCGAGCCCCAAAAGGTGAAATACAAAGTGTGACTGAGGAGGTGGTACACTATACCTGAAAAGACCTACTTGATTTTGCTAACACGTACAGACAGAAACCTGGAGAAAATGTATAGGAATGGGTACTGAGGGTGTGGGATAATGGTGCAAGGAAAGTAACATTGGATCAGTCTGAGTTTATTAATTTAGGCCTACTAAATATGAATTCTTCATTCAATGTTTCAGCTAGCGAGGTTAGGAAAGGATCTAATAATTTATTTGGTTGTCTTAATGAGGCATGGATTAAGCGGTGGCCTACCTTACGTTGAAGTACCAGACCTGCCTTGATATAATGTAGAAAACATTTTATCAGAGGCTTAGGGAAATTGGCATGTTAGAATGGATTTATCAGATTCAACCCCTAGACCCAGAAATGGAGAGTCCAGAGGACACACCTTTCACCAGTACGGTGAGGTGCAAATTTGTGAAGGGAGCCCAAGTATTCTTGAAGGCTACTGTGACTGCTTTTTATGTAAGACAGATTTGACACTGGGAACTATCCTAATTGAACTAAGACATTGACTATGATGGGGCTGATTGGACCCTGTGATATTAGGGGCCAAGTGGCAGCAGTTAATCAACAAAGACAAGGTGGGCATGGTTACCATAATGGACAGCAGAGTCGAAATAGTAATCAGGATACTGACTCATGTGGAATAATGGAATTGGCTACTTAGACATGGTGTTCCTTGGAGTGAAATACATGGGAAACCTACTAAATGTTTACTTGATCTGTATAGACGGAAGAATTCTACGTCACATGAATGAACAGCAGTCTAGATTGAATCACAGAATACAGAGATGGCCTCTCAACCAATTCCCAGACTTGAGTCAGTTTACAGATGTACAACCCCTTGTATGAAGGGGAGGCTAGGAAGGATCCCGTTACATTGCCAAAAAGTCAGTCTTTCTCCCAGCCTTCCCCAAAGAGATCTGAGGCCTTTTATGAGAGTGACTGTTCACTGGGGAAAAGGAAATAATCAGACATTTTGGGGGTGACTGGACACTGGCTTTGAACTGACACTAATTCCAGGAGATCCAAAGCATCATTGTGGCCCACTAGTCAGAGTTGGGGGCATATAGAGGTAAAGTTATTGATGGGGTCTTAGCTCAGGTACCTCTCAACAGTGGGTCCAGTGGGCCCCCGAACCCATCCTGTAGTGATTTCCTCAGTTCCAGAATGCATAATTGGAATAGATATACTCAGCAATTGGCAGAATTCCCACACTGGCTCCCTGACATATGGAATAAGACCTATTATGGTAGGAAAAGCCAAGGGAAAGCCATTAGAACTGCCTCTATCTAGAAAAATAGTAAACCAAAAGCAATAATGAATCCCTGGAGGGATTGCAGAGATTACTGCCACCATCAAAGTCTTGAGGGATGCAGGGGTGGTGATTCCCACCACATCCCCATTTAATTCACCTATTTGGCCTGTCCAAAAAAACAGATGGATCTTGGAGAATGAAAAAAGATTATCATAAACTTAATCAGGTGGTGACTCCAATTGCTACTGCTATTCCTGATGTGATTTCATTGTTTGAGCAAATTAGCGCATCTTCTGGTACTTGGTATTGATCTGGCCAATGCCCTTTTCTCAATATTAATTTCAAAGGACCATCAGAAGCAGTTTGCCTTCAGCTGGAAAGGCCAACAATCTACTCTTACAGTGTTTCCTCAGAGGTAGATCAACTCCCCAGCACTATGTCATAATTTAGTCCTTAGGGATCTTGATAGGCTTGCTCTTCTACAAGACATCACACTGGTCCATTATACTGATGACATTATGCTGGTTGGACCTGGTAAGGAAGAAGTATCGATAACTCTACACCTATTGGTGAGACATCTGCATGCTAGAGGGTGGGAAATTAACCTGACAAAAATTTAGGCACCTTCCACCTCGGTAAATTTCTAGGGGTCCAATGGTGTGGGGCATGTCGAGATATTCCTACTAAAGTGAAGGATAAGTTACTGTATCTGGGTTTCCCCACAACTAAAAAGGAGGCACAACATCTGGTGGGCCTCTTTGGATTTTGGAGGCAACATATCCCTCATTTGGGTGTATTGTTTTGGCCTATTTATCAAGTGACTCAGATAGCTGCTAGTTTTGAATGTGGCCCAGATCAACAGAAGGCTCTGCAACAGGTTCAGGCTGCCATGGAAGCTGCTCTGCCATTTGGGCCATATGATCTGGTCCCTACTGGTGAACTGCAATGCAGATCCTTGGGATTTTGGAGCAAACCCTGCCATCCTCTGCAGATAACTACTCTCCTTTTGAGAAACAGCTTTTGGCTTTAGTAGAGTCTGAATGCCTAACCATTGGTCACCAAGTCACCATGAGGCCTGAGCTGCCCATCATGAACTAGGTTTGTCTGACCCACAGAGTCATAAAGTTGGACATGCACAGCAGCACTCCATCATTAAATGGAAGTGGTATATAAGATATTGGGCTTGAGCAGGACCTGAAGGCACAAATAAGTTGCATGAGGAAGTGGCCCCAATACCTATGGTCTCCACTCCATCACATTACCTTCCCTCTCCAGTCTGTACCTATAACCTCATGGGGAGTTCCTTATGATCAGTTGACTGAGGAAGAGAAAACTTGTGCCTGGTTTACAGATGGTTCTGCACGATATTCAGGCACCACTCAAAAGTGGACAGCAGCAGCACTGCAGCCCCTTTCTGGGAATTCCCTGAAGGTCCGTGGTGAGGGGAAATCCTCCCAATGGGAAGAATTTCATGCTGTGCATCTAGCTGTTCACTTGCATGGACCAAGAGATGGCCAGATGGACGACTGTATATGGATTCATGGTCTTTGGCTAATGGCTTGGTCGGATGGTCTGGGACTTGGAAGGAGTACAGTTGGAAAATTAGTGACAAGGATGTATGGGGAAGAGGTATGTGGATAGATCTTTCTGAATGGGCCAAAGGAATGAAGATATTTGTGTCTCATGTGAATGCCCACCAAAAGGTGACCTCGGCAGAGGAGAACTTTAACAATTGGGTGGATAGGATGACACGTTCAGTGGAAACCAGCCATCTTTTTTCCACAGATACTCCTGTCATTGCTCAATGGGCTCATGAACAAAGTGGCCATGGTGGAAGGGATGGAGGTTATGCATGAGCTCAGAAAC
>NW_006921767.1:3735957-3736752 GCF_000298275.1 Orycteropus afer afer | reverse complement strand
GTCTTCCTCAATCAGCAGTCAGAGAGCGTTCTGCCTCTAGGAGGCCTCCTTTTGAGCCCAGCAGGGTGGTCAAACTAGCCAATCACAGCATCAGAACTCTAAGCACCTGAGAGAGTGTGGGCACCTCCCAGAACATTGTTTTGTGCCACTCTCAACAGAAATACTCCAGGTGGACAACTTCGGCAATCAGGAGCTCCACAGTTGCTCATAGAAAATCCTACCTTGGAGTTTACAAAGACTTCTGGGTAGAAAAGCCACACTAAGTAATTTACTACACTGCAGGAACATTCCTCAGGGTGATCAGCCAGCAACTTGGTGTCTTGTTGATTACATCGGACCACTTCCATCATGGAAAGGCAGCATTTTGTTCTTACTGGGATAGATACTTATTCTGGATATGGATTCAATCCACTCAATGCTTCTGCCCAACCTACCATCCATGGACTTACAGAATGCCTTATCCACCATCATCATACCATACAGCATTGCTTCAGATCAAGGAACTCCACAGGAAATAAAGTATGGCAAAAGGCCTATGCTTATAGAATTCACTGGTCTTACTATGTTCCCCATCATCCAGAAGCACCTGGCTTGATAGAACAATGGAATGGCCTATTAAAAACACAATTACAGTGCCAGCTAGGTGGCAATACCTTGAAGGTGTGGGGCAATGTTCTCTAGGAGGCTGTATACGCTCTAAACCAGCACCCAGTATACAGTGTTCCTTCTCCAATAGCCAGGATTCACAGGTTCAGGAACCAGGGGGTGGAAACAGGAGTGGTACCACTCACTATT
>NW_006921767.1:3732216-3733447 GCF_000298275.1 Orycteropus afer afer | reverse complement strand
GCTGCAGCGATGGGCTCAGGTATAGTAGGGATAATGAGGCTGGCACAGGACCAGGCAGTGTTTCCTTCTCTTGTACATAGGTCACTATGGGTTGGAGATGACTCAAGGGCACATAACAACAACAAATCCTCAAGCCTGTATTTTTTCTCTTGTGGACTTATTTTAATTTTCTTCAGTTTCAACTTAAACTTGCATATGAGCAATTGATGGTCTGTTCACAGTTGACCCCTGATCTTGTTCTGACAGATGATATTGAACTTCTCCATTGTCTCTTTCCACAGATATAGTCAATGTGATTTCTGTGTGTTATAGCTGGCAAGATCCAGGTGTATAGTTACCATTTATGTTGTTGAAAAAAGGTATTTGGAATGAACAATCATTGTTATTGTAAAATTTTATCATGTGATTTCTAGCATCATTTCTGTCCTCAAGGGCATTGTTTTGATCCTCTGCTGTAACAGGCATACCAAAAATGTAAGGCTTTAACAAACAGGGATTTATTCTCCTATAGTTTATGCTAGAAGTCTGAATTCAGAGTTCCAGCTTTAGGGACTGGGTGAAGGTCTGTTGACCTTGGGCTTCAGCTCTCGCTCTTGCTCTGGCCCACTGATGCT
Organism: Orycteropus afer afer; assembly: GCF_000298275.1. Lineage (NCBI taxonomy): Eukaryota > Metazoa > Chordata > Mammalia > Tubulidentata > Orycteropodidae > Orycteropus > Orycteropus afer. The sequence goes on along the minus strand of NW_006921767.1, from coordinate 3,732,833 downwards.
AGAAGCTTCTCTTAACTCTGGAGGCAGCTTCTGGCTGCTGAGGCCAACAAATCCAAGGTCAACAAGTAAAATGGCAGAGTCTCAAGATTATCAAGCAACAAGGCAGGCCACTACTTAAACAGTCCCAAGATCAGTGGACAACCTGGCAGGGCAATGAAATGAAGACTCAGCCATATACAGGGTCCAGACATGCAAAAAAGCTCAGAGACCTTTCTCAAAGCTGTCTTCTTATATACTGTAAGCAGACTGGATCCCTAAGGCAGCTACTCAGCTGCTCCACTGGATTCCACCAGAGGGTAGATTATAAGTCTCATCATGGGTAGTAACTACATCCAGCTTCCCAGACACCCAAAACCAGACCCAGCCAAGTAGACACACATCCTTAACTAGCACACCCATATTTTCAAACTGCCAAGCTGTTGCTTTGTTTCCACCTTTCATCTGGCAGAGTCCATGTGTATAGCCACCGTTTGTGTTGTTGAGAAAAGGTATCTGCAGTGAATAAGTCATTGGTCTTGCAAAATTCTATCATGCAATTTCCAGCATTATTTCTATCACCAAGACCATATTTTCCAACTACTGGTGATTCTTGTTTCCAACTTTTGCATTCCAATCAC
>NW_006921767.1:3728233-3731300 GCF_000298275.1 Orycteropus afer afer | reverse complement strand
TCTGCTGCCATCTCCTGGTTGTCCCTACCTGAATATCCCACCTGAATTTAGAGACCATCTGAATAATAGATTTGATGCATGGAACACCAACAATTAAAGACCAAACAAGTTGTGGGATGACATCAAAGATATCATATCATGATGAAAACAAAAGGTCATTAAAAAGACAGGAAGGAAAGAAAAGACCAAAATGGGTGTCAGAAGAGATTCTCAAACTTGCTCTAGAACAGAGAGTAAGTTAAAATGAATGGAAGAAATGATGAAGTAAAAGAGTTCAAAGGGGAGCTCGAGAAGACAAAATAAAATAAGGTATTACAATGAAATTTGCAAAGATCTGGAGTTAGAAAATCTAAAGGAAAGAACATGCACAGCATTTATCAAACTGAAATAAATGAAGAAAAAAATTCAAGCCCTGAGTTGCAATATTGAAGGATTCTACAGGGAAAATATTGAACAACGTGGGAAGCATCCAAAGAAGATAAAAGGAATAAACAGAATCAGTGTACCAAAAACAATTGGTTACTTCAGGAGGTAGCATATGATCAAGAATTGATGTTACTGAAGGAAGGAGTCCAAACTGCACTGAAGGCATTGGCAAAAAACCAGCCTCCAGGAATTGATTCAATACCCATTGATATGTTTCAACAAATGGATGCAATTCCAGAAGCACTTACTCGTGTTAGCCAAGAAATTTGGAAGACAGTTACCTGGCCATCTGACTGGAAGAGATCCCTATTTCTGTTCATTCCAAAGAAAAGTGATCCAACAGAATGTGGAAATTATTGAACAGTATCATTAATATCACACACAAAATTTGGCTGAAGATAATTCAACAACAGTTGTAGCAGTATATTGACAGGGAACTGCCAGAAATTCAAGGAACATTCAAAAGAGGATGTGAACCAGAGATATCATCACTGATGTCAGATGGATCTTGGCTGAAAACAGACTATCAGAAAGATGTTTGTCTGTTTTACTGATCATGCCAAAGCATTTGACTGTGTGCATCACTAAAAAATTATGGATAATATTGCTAAGAACGGGAATTCCAGAATACTTAACTGTATTCATGAGGAACATAGAGAAAAAGGCAGCTATTCAAACAGAACAAAGGGATACTGCATGGTTTAATATCAGGAAAGATGTGCACCAGGGTTGTATCATTTCATCACACTTACTCAATCTTGATGCTGAGCAAATAATCTGAGAACCTGGACTATGAAGAAGAATATGGCATAAGAATCTGAGGAAGACTCATTAACAACCTATGATATGCAGATGACACAGCGTTGCTTATTTAAAGTGAAGAGGCCTTGAAACACTGATGAAAATCAAAGACTACAGCCTTCAATATGCATTATACCTCAACATAAAGAAAACAAAAATTCTCACAACTGGAACAAAAAGCAACATTACGATAACTGGAGAAAAGATTGAAGTTGTCATGGGTTTCATCTTACTTGGATTCACAATCAATGCCCCTGGAAGCAGCAGTCAAGAAATCAAACAATGTATTGCATTGGGCAACTCTGTTCTCAAAGACCTTTTAAAAGTGTTTATGAACAAAGATATCACTTAGAAGACTAAGGTGTGCCTGATCCAAGCCATAGTCATTTGAAAATGAGCCATTTTCAATAGTCTCATATGTATGTGAGAGCTTGATGATGAAAAAGGAAGACTGCAGAATAGGTACATTTGATTTATGGTGTTGGTGAATACTGAATATATCATAGACTGCCAGAAGAATGAACAAATCTTTTTTGGAAGAAATGCAATCAGAATTCTCCTCAGAAGTGAGAACGACCAGAATTCTTCTCATGTAATTCGGTCATGTTGTCAGAAGAGACCAGTTCCTACAAAAGCATATCATACTGGATAAAGCAAAAGGTCAGTGGAAAAGGGGAAGATGTTCAATAAGGTGGACTGACATAGTGGCTGCAATAATGGACTCAAGCATAGCAAAGATTGTGAGGATGGCCCAGGACTGGGCAGTGTCTTTTTGTGTTATATGTAGGATCTCTGTGAGTTGAAACCTACTTGACAGCACCTAACAATAATATGTGAGTTTCATATGTATTGTCCATTGCAGAGGACACCGTGCTTGTTATTACTCTCCATATGCTAACAAATTAGGTAGTAGGTATATTCAGAGGATGCAAAGTACAATATGTAATTATCATGCAAAATATATTTGCTTTGCAACGACTGTTTCTAAATTTGTTTTCCAAGAAAGCATAAAAGGGCATTTATCAGATTTATCAGATAAACATATTTTTTGTTTATGATTTATCAGAATAGTTAGATATCTCTGTATAAGGAAACTGAACAATTTGAGGAAATAAATGAATATTAGATAATCATAACTATATAAATGCATTTTATTTTCCATTTTCCCTCAGACTGACTTTCTTTTAAGGAATTGACTGATAGTGTTATGACTTTGCAAACAACTTGCTCATTGACAAGTTGTACTATTGTTACATAATTATGTACTTATCTTTGAATATGGAAGTTGAATGATTCCACAAAAAAATAAAACAGACATTTTATAAATACCGTATATGACAACAATTATATTTCTCTTTTCATTTTGGATCAATTGGGTTTGACCTCACATTCAGTTCTCTCTTGTCAAACACATAAGAATGTATCAGCATTACAAGAATCACTTGATTTGTGACATATCTGGACCTGTTATGTGCAAAGTGAACCAAAACGTGTCTTCAGATCAATCAAACGCTGCTATTTGTATTATGCTCTTGGGATGGTTCTCGTCCCTGTTGGGTATCAGCAGTAGTCTAGTGAACTGTGAAGATGTAGCATCAAAGAACAAAAAGTTAGTGAGCAAAATTTTATTTCAAGATGAAAAGCACTCATGGAGATCTGCAAATGGCCTGCCAACAAATATGGTCTGACAAAAAAAATGAAATTATTACCAACTGCCTCAGAAGTACTATTTATTTTGGTCATCTCTGACCTAAAGAACAAAATTACATGTTCCAAATTAATTTATTACTAATTTTCAAATATAAATATTTATGTTAATGTTAAAATTTGAATGTAAATT
>NW_006921767.1:3725741-3727878 GCF_000298275.1 Orycteropus afer afer | reverse complement strand
AATGGTGTAGAAATAGAAATTATTTTAGAATATGAAACTGTAACACCTGCAGACCCCATAAATAACAGAAATACAGATCTTGCTTTTTTTTTTTTCACTTTTTATTATGATTTGGGCAAAACACAAATTAATAAAGAATGCTAGCACTGGAAAGCCTTTTTCCAATACATTGCTGCTGTCATTATAACAATCACTGAATGTGGACTATCCTTTTGAGGAAGAAATTAAGTGTTTGGGTCCTCACATAATAGAAATTTTGGGGGCTTATGTGAAGTTATTGCTTAGTTTGATCCATTTTTAGCTGGTCACATCTCAAAATATGTTAAGACAGGAAACCAGTCATATGTCAAAAATAGCATGTGAAATAATAAGCTTACTAAGTAATAAAGTTTGAAAGACTATTTCAACTAGTACATGTGAGAAATCAAATGATAGGTTTTTCATCTGTCAGGGATATATATCTGTGATAATTGGAGCTGTGTGTCAGCTTGGCTGGACCCCAGTTCTATGTGGTTGTTCCCATGATGGGATCGGATGACTGTGTTCTGAGTGGCCAATCTGTTGAAGAGGATCTTCCCCAGGGGTATGGGCTGCTTCCAGTATATCCAGGGACATCCTGGGAAGAGAGACATTCTTCTGTGGAACCAGATTCTGTTGTGCTGCCTACAACTGTCTGTGAGTGAGCAGTTCACCGTTTGGCCTAGAGACCTTGGATTCATCATTCATTGGAGTCAACAGCCGGTGTACTGCCTGCCAGCCTTGAACTTCTCAGCACCTGTGGTTGCAGGAGCCAGGAAAAGCCTCCAGCTTGACATTTGATCCAGGAACTTTGGACTTGCCAGCTTGTATATGTGTGTGAGCCATTTTCCTAAAATAAATTTCTCTCTCTCTCTCTCTCTCTATATATATATATATACAAGCTTTGCTGGTTTTTGTTTCTCTAGAGAACCCGTCTAAGACATTTGGTACCGGGAGTGGTTCTAGAGAGACAAAATAATACCGATGGGCTTCCTAGATTGGTTCTCCAGTTTGATTAATCTTAAAGACACTAGCGACCCTGTGTCTGTTAGTAAAGAGGGCCCTGCTAATCTGTGGTGTGAGGTGGCAAAATTAATATGCGAAATAGCACCACCAATAGATCAAGTACTTGTGAGAAGTGACGCTCTGCGTGATTGGATATTTGATACTTTTCTGCAATTTTGTCAGCATGAGGAGTATAAGGAAGCTGGATGGTTGGTCCTACTTACACTGGATAAGGTGGTGAAAGAGATAGATGAGCTCAGAGCTGCTGAGCCTCGGCTTAAGCGCCGCATAAAAGACCTCATTGCTTCCAGCTGTACTCTGAAAGAAAGCCTTATTTCTTCCAGTAACAGAGCTGATATTGCTGAAAACCAAACCCAGAGTCTTATCATAAGGATGGCTGAATTACAACGCCAATTAAATTGCCAATCCAGAGCGGTGTCTGATGTTAAAGTGAGGGTATTGATTGGAAAAAAAAAATGGGATCATGAAACCTGGGATGGGGACATATGGACAGATAATCAGGAAGATCAGGATATGGGGCCTATAAATTCTGTTGAATCCCTCCCATCTGAATGGATTACTGTAAAACCATTATCCCCTCCCCCTCAGTTTGATGGGACTAGCCAAACCGGTCCTGCTGGGTCATTGTCTGAGGGAGAGGCCATGGAAGACATTCCTGAAGGCTCTCAGGAACTGCCTCAAGCACCTATTGTTGCTGGTAGGCCGATAACAAAAGGCAAGTCCAAGTTAGCCCCAAAAGGTGACTGAGGAGGTAGTACGCTATACCCAAAAAGACCTACTTGATTTTGCTAACATGTACAGACAGAAACCTGGAAAATATGTATGGGAATGGTGACTGAGGGTGTGGGATAATGGTGCAAAGAATGTAAGATTGGATCAGTCTGAGTTTATTGATTTAGGCCCACTAGGTATGGATTCTTCATTCAATGTCTCAGCTCGAGAGGTTAGGAAAGGATCTAATAGTTTATTTGGTTGGCTTACTGAGGCATGGATTATGTGGTGGCCTACCTTAAGTCAAGTTGAAGTACCAGACCTGCCCTGGTTTAATGTAGAAGAAGGTATCCAGAGGCTTAGGGAAATTGGCCTGTTAGAA
>NW_006921767.1:3721200-3722610 GCF_000298275.1 Orycteropus afer afer | reverse complement strand
GTGCCTGGTTTACAGATGGTTCTGTGTCATATGCAGGCACCACTCAAAAGTGGACAGCAGTGGCACTGCAGCCCCTTTCTGGGACTTCCTTAAAGGACAGTGGTGAAGGGAAATCCTCCCAATGGGCAGAACTTTGAGCCTTGCATATGGCTGTTCTCTTTGCATGGAATAAGAAATGGCCAGATGTGCGATTATATATGGATTCATGGGCTGTGGCTAACGACTTAGCTGGATGGTCTGGGACTTGGAAGGAGCATGGTTGGAAGGTTGGTGATAAGGATGTATGGGGAAGAGGTATGTGAATAGATCTTTCTGTGTGGGCCAAAGGAATAAAGATATTTGTGTCTCGTGTGAATGCCCACCAAAAGGTGACCTTGGCAGAGGAAGACTATAACAATTGAGTGGATATGATGACACATTCAGTGGAAACCAGCTGTCCTTTTTCCCCAGCTACTCCTGTCATTGCTCAATGGGTTCATGAACAAAGTGATCATGGTGTCAGGGATGGAGGTTATGCATTGGCTCAGCAACATGGACTCCTGGTTACCAAGGCTGATTTGGCTACCGCCACTGCTGAGTGCCCAATCTGCCAACAGGAGAGAACCAACACTGAATCCACAATATGGAACCATTTCTCTGGGTGATCAGCCAGCAACCTGGTGGCAGGTCAATTACATTGGACCACTTCCATCATGGAAAGGACAGAGTTTTGTTCTTACTGGAATAGATACTTATTCTGTATATGGATTCACCTTCCCTGCACGCAATGCTTCTGCTAAAACTGCCATCCATGGATTTACAGAATGCTTTATCCACTGTCATGGTATCCCACACAGCATTGCTTCAGATCAAGGTACTCATTTCACAGCAAATGAAGTGCGGCAATGGGCTCATGCTCATGGAATTCACTGGTCTTACCATGCTCCCATCATCCTGAAGCAGCTGGCTTGATAGAACGATGGAATGGCCTCTTAAAAACACAAATACGGTGCCAGCTAGGTGGCAATACCTTGAAAGGTTGGGGCAATGTTCTCCAGGAGGCTGTATATGCTCTAAACCAGCATCCAATATACAGTGCTGTTTCTCCAATAGCCAGGATTCACAGGTCCAGGAACCAAGGGGTGGAAACAGGAGTGGTACCACTCACTATTACCCCTAGTGACCCACTCAAAAAAGTTTTGCTTTTTGTCCCTGCTACCCTATGTTCTGTGGGTCTGGAGATCTTAGTTCCAAAGGGAGGAAAACTCCCAACTAGAGACACAATACCAATTGCGTTGAATGGGAAATTAAGAATGCCACCTGGCCATTTTGGCTTCCTCATGCCTCTGGATCAACAAAGAAGGGCATTACTGTACTATCTAGTGTGATAGATCCTGATAACCAAGGGGAAATTGGGTTGGCTTTACATAA
>NW_006921767.1:3708871-3720464 GCF_000298275.1 Orycteropus afer afer | reverse complement strand
TGAGTAAGCAGTTCACTGTTTGGCCTGGAGATCTTGGATTTGTCATTCGTTGGAGTCAACAGCTGGTATACTGCCTGCCTGCCTTGAGCTCCTCGGCCTCTGTGGTTGTGGGAGCCAGGAAAAGCCTCCAGTTTGACGTTTGATCCAGGAACTTTGGACTTGCTGGCTTCTATACGTGTGTGAGCCATTTTCCTAAGATAAATTTTTCTCTCTCTTTCTCTCTCTCTCTCTATATGTATATATATAAGCTTTGCTGGTTTTTGTTTCTCTAGAAAATCCAGTCTAACGCAGTGTCTTAAAACTGTACTTGTCTGCATAAGAAACATCATGAGTGGAATCTACAGACAATCTGAAATACTGAGCTGTGTTTGTTTCACTGAAAATAGCTGAATGAACTTTATTACTTATTAAGCTTATTATATTATTATGTTTATCAAGATGTTGCTTATTGGTCCAATTGTGAGAATTTTTCTTTTCTTTACATTGAGGTGTAATTCATATTGAAGGCTGTATGCTTTGATCTTCATCAGTAAGTGCTTCAAGTCCTCTTCACTTTAAGGAAGCAACATTGTGTCATCCGCATATCACAGGGTGTTAATGAGTCTTTCTCCAATCCTTATGCAACATTCTTCTTCATATAGTCCAGCTTCTCAGATTATTTGCTCAGCATACAGATTAAATATGTATGGTCAAAGGATATAACCCTGATGGCACAGCTTTCTTGATTTTAAGCCACATTGTATCCCCTTGTTCTGTTCAAATGACAGCTTATTGGTCTATGTACAGGTTCCTCATGTGTACAGTTAAGTGTTCTTGAATTCTCATTCTGTGCTATTTTATCCATAATTAGTTATGCTCTACATAGTCAAATGCCTTTGTCGATAAAACACAGGCAAACATCTTTCTGGTATTCTCTGTTTTCAGCCAAGATCCATCTGACATCAGCAATGATATTCCTTTGTTCCAGGTTCTCTTTGGAATCTGGCTTGAATTTCTGGCAGTTTTCTGCTGACTGTACTGCTGCAACTGTTTTTCAATTATCTTCAGCCAAATTTTACTTACATGTGATATTAATGATATCGTTCAATAATTTCTGCATTCTGTTGTATTGCCTTTCTTCAGAATATGGATCTCTTCCAGTCAGTTGGCCTGGTAGCTGTCTTCCAAATCTCTTAGTATACATGAGTGCTTCCTTCTAGCCTTTCATTCCTCTGCTGAAGTATCCTAATTGATACTCCATCAATTCCTGGAACTTTGTTTTTCACCAATGCCTTTAGTGCAGCTTGGACTTCTTCCTTCAATATCTTTGGTTCTTAATCATTTGCCACCTCCTGAAATGGTTAAATATTGACTGATGATTTCTGGTACAGTGATTTTGTGCATTCCTTCCAACTTCTATTGATGCTTCTTATGTTGTTCAATGTTTTGTCCCTTCAATATTGCAACCTAAGGTTGCAATATTTTCTTCTGTTCTTTGAGGTTGAGAGATGCTGAGTGTGTTCTTCCTTTTTGGTTTTCTAGGGCTTTGTACCGTTCATTATAATACTTTACTATGTCTTCCTGAGCTGCCCTTTGGAATCTTCCATTCAGTTCTTCTACTTTATAATTCCTTCCATTCGCTTCAGCTGCTCTACAACCAAGAGCAAATTTCAGAGTCTTCTGACATCCATTTTGGTGTTTCCTTTCTTTTTAATGACATTTCCCTTTCTTCATGTATGAAGTTCTTGATGTCATCCCACAACTAATCTGGTCTTCTGTCATTAGTGTTCAATATGTCAAATTTGTTCTTCAGATGGTCTCTCAATTCAGGTGGGAATATACTCAAGGTCATACTTTGGCTCTTGTAGACTTGTTTTACTTTTCTTCAATTTAAACTTGAATATGAGCAATTGATGGTCTGTTCTGTAGTGGACCCTGGCCTTGTTCTTGTTGAGAATATTGAGCTTCTGCATTGTTTCTTTCCACAGATGTTGATTTAATTCCAAAGTATTCCATCTTGTGAGGTCTACATGTACAGTTATTATTTATGTTGTTGAAAAAAGGGTATTTGCAATGAATAAGCTTCTGCTCTTGCAAAATTCTATCATGCCAACTCTGGTGTCAATTCTATCACCAAGGCCTTATTACCAACAACCGGATCCTTTTCTGTTTTCAACTTTCAGATTCCAATCACCAGTAATTATCAACACATCTTGATTGCAAGCTTGATCAGTTTCAGTCTGAGAAGATGGTGAAAATCTTCAGTTTCTTTATCTTTGTTATTAGTGGTTGGGGCATAAATTTGACTAATTGTCCTTTTAACTAGTCTTCCTTATAAGTGTATGGATATTATCATCCTATCACTGATGGTGTTGTAGTTCAGGATAGATCTTGAAATGTTCTTTTTGATGATGAATTCAACGCCATTCCTCTTCAATTTGTCATTCTTGGCATAGAAGACTATGATTGTCAGCTTTAAAACAGCCAGTCCACTTCGGCTCACTAATGCCTAGAATACTGATCTTTATGCATTCCATTTTGCACAATTTCCAATTTTCCTAGATTCATACTTCACGCATTCTGTGTTCTGATCATGAATGAATATTTGTAGCTGTTTCTTCTCATTTTGAGTTATGCCACATCAGCAAATGAAGGTCTTGAAAGCTTTACTAATTTTATGTCATTAAGGCCAACTCTACTTTTTGCAGATATATTTCCCTATTGTATTTTGAGTGCTTTTAAACCTGAGGGGCTCATCTTCTGGCACTATATAAGACAACATTCCACTGCTATTAATAATATTTTCACTGGCCAAGTTTTTTAGAAGTTGATAGTCAGATCCTCTCCTCCTTCCTAGTGTGTTCTAGTCTGGAATCTTCATTGAAACTTGCCCACCATTGGCAACCCTGCTGTTACTTGAATACTTATAGTATAGCTTCCAGCATCACAGCAAAAAAGGAAACCATCACTATATGTCAAACTGACTGATAAGTAGTGATCTGACTGTCTTACTAGAATGGAAACCCTAAGAGAACATAAATGTGTTTTGTCTTATTTACTGTGGAATCTTTAGTATCTAAGACAATTTCTGGCACATAATATTGCTTGCCATTGAGTTAGCTATGCATCTTGGCAACCCCATGCATTCAGAGCAGAACTGTGCTCCACAGCATTTTCATGGCTGTGATTTCTTCGAAGCAGGTAAGCAGCTGTTCTTAGAACCTCTGGGTTGACTCAAACCTCCAACTTCTTAATTATCAGTCGAGCATGTTCATTGTTTTCACCAATATAGAATAACACTACTTGAATAGATATAATCATATCTTGAAATATGTATTTGTGCCAGGCACAGGCAAAGTGCTAATAATATGTGAAGGATGAGACCATCCTGCCCTTAAGAAGCTTCCTTTTTTTGTAACAGTTCTTGACAAGTCCTTTCCAGACCAGCATCAACATTACCTGGGAACTTATTAGAAAGGCAAGTTCTCAGGCCCTGCCTTGGATATACTGAATTAGCAGCTCTGGTGGTGGGGGCTCAGGAAACTGTTTTAAAATCCTCCAGGTAATTCAGATGCTCGGTGGAGTTTGAAAATCACTCTTCTAGTGGGGAAGCGAGACACAAACAAGCAGTTATAATACAGTGTGAGCCAGTGTCATCAACAAATGCTAGAAATTTTAAAGAAATTTGTTGTTGAATGTAAGAGTGCTGTGCCAGTACAAGTAAATGCTCCCAACCTCTTTGTCGTTTCCCATTTTCTTATCCCTTTAAAATTTCTGAAGCAAGCGAACTTATACTCTTAACAGAGGAGAAAGAAAAATAAAAACAAAAAGCGTAGATCTAAGACCAAGGGAGTTGCAGCCTAGTTTAACCAGTTTTCCAAATCCAGTTAAACTAGGCTGTAACTTTTGGGGCTGGCCCACGCTCTGTGTTGTTTAAATTACAGAATCTCAAAATGAATTGGAACAACAGGCCCAGTGTTGCCCAGTGTGAGCCAGCAGAACACTCAGACAATAGAAGGCACTCACCAAAAAGGACTTAATACAGCACTGAGAAAGGAAACCTCAGTGGAAAGTTAGCCCCGGTCCAAGAAAGCAGGCCAGCCTGAAGTTAGTCCCTCTCTGTCTGAAGTGCCCACTGTGTGTGCATCTCTCCGCAATCTCTGTCAACTAACAGAAGCTGCTGTTAGCACAATTTTTAGCGAACACCAGTGGGCTGTCCCTGATGAATCCACACAGCCTGCCAGGCTATGTGGATTCTATTTTATCTGATTTCAGCTACAGATAAAATAAGACCTCCTGGATGTTTCCACCTCTTATTTATCCACAGAGCAATATCTTGTGAGCCAATTTAATTGGTCTGAGTACCTCAGAATGCCTATCAGCTGATAAATCAGCAGAAGGTTCTTGAGAATTAGATGGTCTTACTCTTAATTTAAAAAGTGGAGTTGCAGCAAAGGAAAGAGAGAGAGGAAGGGAGGGAGGGAGGGAGGGAGAGAGAGGGAGAGAGACAGAGAAAGCAAGCTTTTCACCAGGTTTTGTTGTAGTGACATTATTGGCTATTTCAAATCTTGTAAGATGTCGGCTGAAGCCCATATGAAAATAGTTAAATGCTGCTCTAAGAGAATCTAATATGCCAGGAATATGATAGGGGAAGTTGAATGGAAAATTCTATAATTACTATGTTCATATTTCATAGTAAAATATATTCAAGATTAACTGTATTCTAATGGAATAGTACATGTATCCAAACATTTGGGGCAGTTTGGTTGGGTGGGAGGAAAGGATAATTTAATTAGACTATATAGTTTGCACAAAATCCCTTGTCATACATGGCCAGTTTTGAATCTCTTTTTCCACATATTTGAGTCACTGGTCATGAAACCAGCATAGTTAGGAAATAGAGTGGCCTGATCCTTCAGGTTCTATACATGGGAGGCCATATCTGACACAGTGTGGGCTGTGAGGGTCAGAATGGCACATCAAGTATTTGTTGAATACATAAAGTCCTCTGTGGACTTCACAGTTATCCGCTGCTTTTGGAAACCAGTCAGTTTTTTTTATTTTTTATTTTTTATTTTAAATATACACAACATAAACCACAGGCCAAGTTTTCAATATGTTGTAAATAGTCTCACAGTGAGGACAAAAATAGCCCACTTTGATTCATTGCCTGCCACTGCTTGCTCTTAAGATTGGTCAAGAGAAGCAAAGAAGCTGGACCAAAAAAGAGGAGAGGAACAGAATTTAACCCTTTTATGATCTGTGGGACATATATTGCCCACAAACATTTTCAGTCTCTCAGGTTTCTTGGGAAGCTGTTTTTCCAGTTGTAGTTTATGCTGCCACCCAGCAGGGACCTGTGTAACTGAATGAATTTGAAGAAATGGACTTCATCCCACCAATCCACTTGGGACATGTGTGTCCCATATAACTGTATCAAAATCCACATTACCTCATTTTTTTTCCCCTTGATTCATCATGTCTTCCATTACTGAAAACATATGGTATCAGCAAAAAATTCAAAGCAGAAAGTAATTCAGTCATGAAAAGGTTAAAGCAAGCACACAGCCCAATATTGTGGAATGTTCTGCTTGATAAAAACTGTGACAACTTAAGGACAAACTTTACTTGGGGGATCCTTGGATAATAACAAAATATCTTGGTGTGTGAGGGTAACTGCTGTTGGCAGAGGTGCTGGCTCTCTGCCTAGTCCCACGACCCTAGAACTTCACTTCTACATTCATGCAAAAATGAGCATCAGAGATGAAACAAAGTCCCTGCTGATAACCAGAATGAATTTTCCAGCAGAGCTCATCAGTGTACCATTACTGTGAAGAATAGAGGGGTTTTCCAAAATTTCCTAATGCTCAATGTGTCTTGTACTTGGAGACAGAGTGATAGCTGGGGACTATTATAGATTGAAGAGATACTTTATAGAATACACATAGAAGAGAAAAAGATATTCAAGAGAAACAATGCTGATTACATTGTTAATATCTTGATTTCCAAGGTTTTTTATTTAGTGTTAATAATGTTGCTGTTTTATTGTTCTCTACTATTCTTATTGCAAATTCACAGATTTTTATAATGCCATTTGAACTGAGTTTTAAAAGCCTAGTACTTGTTGAACTCCACTGCACATCCTTGTATTCTGTATTCTTTTGAGTAACTTACATCTTTTAAAGGCCTTTGCTCTTGGATCTCATTGGCTCAACTTTAGAAATGATGTTTACTGTTTAATTCACCAAATTTTCTCTATTTAAATTTTCTCTATTCTCAGAACTTCATAAATTACCAAGAAATCTGTTTTTCTCCTTTGGCCATATTCTTGGATTTAAATCCCAGTTTCACAGTTTGCTAGCTGTATAACTTTGGGAAAGTTATTGAATTACTCTGTAACTCAGTTTCATTATCTATAAAATGGACATAATAATACTTCCCACATCAGATTGCTGTAGAGATTAAATGAGTTGATATAAACCAATTGCCTGTCTTACAGTAAGTGACATACAATTGTCAATCAATCTGAGTCAATCAATCATTCATAAAACCAATTGTTATTGATTGACTACCATGTGTCACACCTCTGACCATACTGCCTATGCAGCTATAGTTCCCTTTGTCTGGCTATTTTTTTCTTCTATTCATATACTCCAGATTTTACCCTAGGCCTCACAATAGAACAGATTATCAATGCATTGAGTTCTATTCTTCCATAGCACTTGTCAGAGTTTATAATTATGCATTTGGCTTTCATTATTAGACTATCGTATGTCCCACACTAGACTATGAAACCATAAGAAAAAAGATCATGCAAGTTTTTATTCACCATTGTAAAAAAAAAAAAAAAAATCCTCCTGGAATAAGTGAGCAAATGTGTCTTCACTGTGCTGGATACCAGCTATCAAAAGATCCACACCACCTTTCCCATCAAGGAGCTTGTAGGCCACTAGAGGTTGGACTTCAGTCTGTAGTCAATTTCAACTGCTCTGGTGAACCATGAGGAAAGCCCAGACACAGGCAGTAACAAAACATTGGCTCACCTGGCCTAATGATCTGCCCTGGTATTTTCATTGCTCTTAGGAACATGGTTCCAAGTACAGACAACAGAACTCACTCTAGTAAAGCAGGACAAGGGGCTGAAACCCCTTAGGAACAGTGGGTACACTTGGAGAGCCTCAATTCTTACTTACTCTCTGGCTTAAAGTTAGCAAGTAGTTTTTTTTTCTGGGTAAATTATTTAGGCTGTTACTGGCAGTGCCTCTGCATAACTCTCTTGATTCAAAATAATTTTACATTTCTGAACATGTGAGTTCAAAGATATTTTTTTATTCCCAAAATACTACTCTTTTAGGAGTTTGATCTAGGTTTACTGCTCTGTGTATACATTTAGGCTGCATCCTCGGAACTTGCCTAGTGGTTCACTCCATCCATCCATGTAATGGGGAAGGAAAGACAGCTTGGATGGACATTATCTCAAAACCTAAATACAGCTGAGCTTGTATTTTTAATTGTACTTCCATTTTAAACCCAGGAGAACAATTGCTTTACAGTGAATAACATCATAAGTTGTACTTACTAAATCCTTACAATTTTAGGGGCCATTATCAAGTAACTAAGGAGCTCTGGTGGTGCCCTGGTTAAAGAACTAGGCTGCTAGCCAAAAGGTCAGTGGTTCAAACCCAATAGGCACTCCACAGGAGAAAGATTAGACAATCTACTTGTGTAAAGATTAAAACTTTGGACACCTTAACGGGCAGTTCTATTCTGTCCTATAGGGTTGCTATCAGTTGAGATAAACTCGACAGCAATAGGTTTTGGTTTGGTATAATTGACTGGTAGTGGAGTATAGAATTTCAGGTTACAGCCACATATCTACCACTATAAAAGGTCCCTGGGTACTGAAAAATGTTAACATGCTTAACTGCCAACTGAAAAGTGGGTGGTTCCAGTGCACTCAGAAGTGCTTCAGAAGAAAAGGCCTGGTGATCTGTTTCTAAAAAATTAGCCACAGTAAACTATGGAGTATAGTTCTACTCTGACACAAATGGGATCAATGTAAGTCAGAAGTGATTGAATGGGAATTGTTTATTTTCCCCCTCCTCCCCCTGCCACCAGCTTGTTATATTGCCTTAAGTTAATTTATTAACTTACTGTGTTCTCGTTTCCTTTGTGGGCTACAGGGATAATGGTATTACAAAGGTCATAGGACTTCCATGAAGTTTAAGTATGATAATGCATGTGAAGTGCTGTGTTGGGTTAGATTGTGTCCTCCAAAAGATATGTTGAAGTCTCAGTTCCCAGTATCTATGAACATGACCTTATTTAGAATTTGTTATTTGCAGATATAATCAAGTTACGAGGAAGTCATACTGGATGAGGATGCACACTAATCAATGACTAGTATCCTCATAAGAGGTAAAGACATCAGCACATACAGAGAGAACATGATGGGACAACAGAGGCAGAGATTGGAGTGATGTATCTATAAACCAAGAAATGCCAAGAATTGCCAGCAACATCAGAAGCTAAGAGAAAGGTGTGAAACAGATTCTCCTCTAGAGCCTTGAGAGAGGGTCCTGCTTACCCCCTGAATTCCTGACTCCAGAACAGTGAGAGAATAGATTTCTATTGTTTTAAGCCAAACAGTGTAGGGTAATTTGTGAAAGCAGCCCTAGGAAACTAACACTAGTGCTTTGGATAACCCATGTCCAGAATAAGTGCCTAATAATGGTAGCATTAAGGAATCTGCTTCCGTCATAATCCAAATGTAGTTTGATCCTCTGCCCATGGAGTGAAGGGCACCAAGACCTCAGCTTAGGAACTGACTTTAAAGTTGTCCTGAGCTGACTATGCACCTAGATACACGGTAGAGGAAAACTCAAATTATCTCTGGAGGAAAATGTCCTCAACTTAAGCAGCACAGAATACCTACAAATACTTCTCCAAGGACATGTAGTTAACCAGCATGAAGTTAAAAATGATCAAGTACATAAGGAAACAAGGTCTCAAGAGTGATAACCAGCAGAAGCAACAGAGAACAAAAACAAAAATATAAAGGTTTCACATATTATAATCACCAAGATGAGGTTATAAAACAACTATTTTTAGAACGTTTAAACCAAATAAAGACAAGCTTTAGAATAGCTACAAGCAATAAAAACCCACTAGTTGAGTTGATTCTGACTCATAGCAACCCTATAGGACAGGGTAGAACTGCACCATAGGGTTTCCAAGGGTATCTTTACAGAAGCAGACTGCCTCATCCTTTTCCTGTGAAGCTACTGATGGGTAAGAAACTAAGTGCTTGTTAACCAAACTTTAAGCTTCTCTCCTTCCCTTAAGTTTCTGAACTGTGGCCCACCCTCAGTCTAGGATAATGTTGTTGTGCACTGTCCAACTGATTCCTATTCAATGCGACCCTACAGTGATTTTATAAGAGAGAGTAGATCTTCTCCACAGGGTTACCTAGGCTGTAATCTTTATGACAGCAGATCATCAGGTCTTTTCTCTGTGAGGTGGCTGGAAATTTCAGTTAGAAAGTCCAATATTTAACCAGTGTGCCACCAAGACTCCTCCATGTTGTTGTTGTTATGTGCCGTCAAGTCATCTCATAGCAATCTTATGTACAACAGAATGAAACACTGCATGGACTTGTGCCAGCCTCATGATCCCTACTACCCCTGAGCCCATTGCTGCAGCCACCATGTCAGTACACCCTGTTGAGGGCCTGCCCCTCTTCTGTTGATCCTCTACTTTCCCAAGCATGACATCCTTCTCCAGAAAATGGTCCCTTCTGACAACATGACCAAAGTAGGTGAGACAAAGTCTGGCCATTCTCACTTCCAAGGAACATTCTGGAATGTTCTTCTTCCAGGACAGATTTGTTAGTTCTTTACCAGTCCATGGTACTTTTAGCATTCTTCACCAACACCACAACTGAAAAGTATCAACACTTCTTTGGTCTTCTTTATTCATTGTCCAACATGCATATGAGGTGATTGAAAATACCATGGCTTGAGTTAGACCCACCGTAATCTTCAAGAAGCCATCTTTGCTCTTCAGCACTTGAAAGAGGTCTTTTGCAACAAATTTTCCCAATGCAATATGTCATCTGATGTCCTGACTGCTGCTTCCTTTGGTGTTGATGTAGAACCAAGTAATATGAAATCTCTGACAACTTCAATCTTTTCTCCATATATTGTAATGCTGCTTATTGGTCCAGTTCTGAGGATGTTTGTTTTCTTTACATTGAGGTATAATCCATACTGCAGACCATAGTCTTTAATCTTCATCAGTAAGTGCTCCAAGTCATTCTCACTTTCAGCAAGCAAAGTTATGTCGTCTGCATATCGCAGGTTGTTCATGAACCTTCCTCCAATCCTGATGCCATGTTCTTCTTCATATAGTTCAGCTTCTCAGATTATTTCTCAACATACAGATTGAATAAGTATGGTGAAAGGATACAACTCTGATGTCTTCCTTTCCTGATTTTAAACCATGCAGCATCCCCTTGTTCTGTTTGAACTACAGGTTCTTGGTCTATGCACAGGTTTCTCATGAGCACAATTACGTGTTCTGGAATTCCCATTCTTCTCAATGTTACCCATAACTTGCTATGATCCACACAACTGAATCCCTTTACATAGTCAATAAAACACAAGTAAGCATCTTTCTGGTATTCTTTTCTTTCAGCCAAGATTCATCTAATCTCAATTATAATATCCCTCATTCCATGTTCCCTTCTGAATTCAGCTTGCATTTCTGGAAGTTCTCTGTCAATATACTGCTGCAGCCATTTTTGAATTAACTTCAGTAAGATTTTACGTGCATGGAATATCAATGATATTGTTTGATAATATCCACATTCTGTGGGATCACCTCTCTTTGGAATGTGTTCAAATATGGATCTCTTCCAGTCAGTTGGCCAGGTAACTATCTTTCAAATCTCTTGACATAGCAAAGTGAGTGCCTCCAGCGGGGCATCCATTTGTTGAAATATCTCAATGGGTATCTCGTCAATTCCTGGAGCTTTGTTTTTGCCAATTCCTTCAGTGCAGCTTTGACTTCTTCCTTCAATACCATTGGTTCTTGATCATATGTCACCTCCTGAAATGGATGAACAACTACTTCTTCTTAGTAGAGTGACTCTGGGTATTCCATCCATCTTCTTTTGATGTTTCCTGTGTCATTCAACATATTGCCCATAGAATTTTTCAATATTACAACTCAAGGCTTAAAGTTTTTCCTCATTTCTCTCAGCTTGAGAAATGTCAAGTGTGTTCTTCCCTTTTGGTTTTCTAACTCCAGGTCTTTGCACATTTCATCATAGTAATTGACTTTGTCTTCTCGAGCTGCTCTTTGAAACCTTCTGTTTAGTTCTTTTATCCTGTTGATTCTTCATTTGCTTTAGCTACTCTCCATACCAAGTCAAGTTTCAGAGTCTCTTCTGACATCCATTTTGGTCTTTTCTTCCTTTCTTGTCTTTTTAATGACCTTTTGCTTTCTTCATGGATGATATTCTTGACGTCATCTGACAATTCCTCTGGTTTTCAGTGAATGGTGCTCAATACATCAAATCTATTTTTTAGATGGTCTCTAAATTCAGGAGGGA
>NW_006921767.1:3707501-3708501 GCF_000298275.1 Orycteropus afer afer | reverse complement strand
CAATTTCAGACTGCAGAAGTTGGTAAAAATCTTCAGTTTCCTCATCTTTGGCTTTGGTGGTTGGTGCGTAAATTTGAATAATAGTAGTATTAACTGGTCTTCCTCATAGGCATATGGATATTATCCTATTACTGACAGCATTGTACTTCAGGATAGATCTTGAAACATTCTTTGTGGCAATGAATGCCATACTATTCCTCTTCAATTTGTCATTCCTGGCATAGTGGATTATATGGTTGTCTGATTCACAATGGCCAAAACCAGTCCATTTCAGGTCACTAATGCCTGGGATGTTGATCTTTATGCATTCCATTTCATTTTTGACAGCTTCCAGTTTTCCTAGACTCATTCTTTGTATGCTTCAGGTTCCGATTATTAATGGGTGTTTGCAGCTGTTTCTTTTCTTCTTGAGTCATGCCACATCTGCAAACAGAGGTCCTGAAAGCTTTACTCTATCCACATCATTAAGGTCTGCTCTACTCTGAGGAGGCAGCTCTTTCCTAATCATATTTTGAGTGCCTTCAACCTGAGAAGCTCATTTTCTGGCACTATATCAGATAATGTCTCAGGGATATTCATAAAGTTTTTCAGTAATATATCAGACAATGTTTCACTGCTATTCATAAGGGTTTCACTGGCCAATTATTTGAGAAGTGGATGGCCTTGTTCTTCTTCTGACTCCTCTGTAAGAAACATAAAAGTAGCAGAGATGATACTCTGGGTACCTCTGTGGCTGAGCTTTTTCTTGGCTATTCTCTTGACCCTGACTTTCTAATCTGTCTCATCTGTCCCCTTCCCAATCCAGGTCTAGATGTTGCCCTGAATATTAGTCCTTATGTATGGGTCCCTAAAACATTTCCCTTCCTTTGAGGGTAGGAGCTCTGGTGGTATAGTGGTTAAGGCTTTTGGCTGCTGTTCTGGTTACCTGTAGGGCTCTGACCAGAATATACCACAAATGGGATGGCTTAAACAAACAGCAGTTTATTCTCTTACAGTTTGG
>NW_006921767.1:3698939-3700288 GCF_000298275.1 Orycteropus afer afer | reverse complement strand
GGGGACACAAGTAGAAGTTAAGTATCTTGCAAAATAACCTGAGCAGCTTACAGAGAGTTGCAATATACACAATAACAAATTGCCCTTTGATCTGAATTTTTTTTTAATAACAGCTTTGAGATAAAATTAATCAAACATCCACCTATTCAAAGTGTAACAAAGGTAAATACTATTAAATCCACAATCCTGCAGTAACAGCAATAATGATCTATGAGTACATACATAGACACTCAAGATGAACAGAGGTGTGAAGGCAAATAGGACTACACCTACAAATAAATATAGGTTTGACAAAGGATATTTCTACATGTGTATTTATATGTGCTGCAAACATGTCCGTGGATATAGTGGAGCATGCAAGGGGTATAGTTATGAAAACTACTGGTCTCTCTCCAGCCAGAGCAAAGAAGATTGAAGAAAATTAAAGATGTAAGGAAACAATTAGTCCCAAGGACTAGTGGACCATGTGAACCCAAGCCTCCATGACCCTGAGACCAGAAGAAGTACATGATGCATGGTGTTCTGGTTACCTAGTGCCACTCTGACAGGAATATACCACAAATGAGATGGCTTTTACAAACAGAAGTTTATTCTTTCACAACTTGGAGGCTGTAAGTCCAAGTTCAAAGTGCCAGGCTCTAGGGGCTGGGTGAAAACCCCTCAACCTTGGGCTTCAGCTCTGCCTCCTGCTCCCAGCCCGCTGAAGCTAGAGGCTTTTCTTCACTGAGCTGCTGGCTGGTGAGGCTGACAAGCCCAAGGTTGACAAGTAAAAAGGCACAGTCCTGATGTTACCAAACCACATGGCAGGCCATTAATTCAAGTCCATTAAAAGTTCCAAGATCAGCATAACATGGCAGGCTACTGAACAATGACATGGCTACATGCAAGGTTCAAGCATGCCATAAGCTAGAAACTGTTCCCCAAGCCTTCTCCTTATATACAGGAAGCACACCACATCCCTAAGGCAGCTACTCAGCTGCTCACAGGAGATTCCCCTGTGGAGTTGATTACTGGTCTCATCATGGGGAATAATACTACAACCAGCTGCCCAGCTATTCAACCAGGCCCAGCCAAGTTGACACACAAACTTAACTACCACACCAGGCTACCACTGCTGTCCACCTTGGAAGGGATTACAATAGGTGGTCTCAGAGTAGGAAAAAAATGTGGAACAAAACTCAAAATCATAAAATGGACCAGGCTTATTGGTCTGATAGAGATCAGTGGAGCTCCTGAGACTATTATGGCCTTTATTCACCCCTCAAGCCTGGAACTGAACTCACCACTGTGGGTAATTTTCAGTTAAACGTTGTTGTTGTTCTTGTTGTTATGTGCCATCCAGTCAGACC
>NW_006921767.1:3696777-3698314 GCF_000298275.1 Orycteropus afer afer | reverse complement strand
TGCTCTGTCAACCTTGGGACTTTGAATGGACTTGAATTAATGGTCTGCCATGTGGTCTGGTAACATCAGGACTGTGCCTTTTTACTTGTCAACCTTGGGCTTGTCAGCCTCAGCAACCAGCAGCTAAATGAAGAAAGGCCTCTAGCTCCAGTGGGCCAGGAGGAGGAGGCAGAGCTGAAGCCCAGTGTTGGGGGGCTTTCACCCAGCCCCTAGAGCCTGGCACTTTGAACTTGGACTTAAAACCTCCAAACTGTTAGAAAATAAACTCCTGTTTGTTCAAGCCATCCCATTTGTGGTATATTCTTGTCAGAGCAGCACTAGGTAACCAGCAGAGTGTTTCACAGAGTTGTTCAACAGTCACCACAATCATTCTTTGAGCATTTTCATCATTGCCCCAAAACCCCATACCCATTAGCAGTGACCTCCCTCTCCTACTCCGAGTCCCAGGCTATACTAACCTGTTATCTGCCTCTGTAGATTTGTCTCTTTTGGACATTTCATACAAATGGAATCATACATGGCCTTTGATAACTGACTTCTTTCATTTAGCATGTTTCAAGATTCATCTGTTTTGTAGCATATATTTGTACTCCATCCCTTTTTATTCCAAATAATATTCTGTTGTATGGATATTATCCCCTACATTTTGAAATTTTGCTTTATGTCACTTAGCTTTTATGAAGGACCTGCATTAGTACCTGTCTTTGCTAACTGAAAGAAATTCGAAGAGAATTTTATCTTTTAAGAAACAAGGCAAAAAATGAAACTAGTATTCACTACTTGTTTTGCAGCTAGCCATTGAAGAGGCAGTATGCACCGGGAGCAGCAAGAGTGGCTTTGCTAAACTCCTTCCCTGGAAATTACACTGTACTTGTATTATTTCTACTTCACATAGAGTCTGTGTTTATCATGTAATTCCTGCTTTTATTGTATGTTAGTGTTACTTCATTTCTAAGTGAACAGAGTGGTTTGGAACAGCTAAGAAAGATGAACTTGTCTGTCAGTTTGTCATCCTGTGGTGGCTTACTTATTGCTATGAGGGTAGAGGCTATGCCATGATGTTGCTAATGCCAGCAGGGTTACCCATGGTGGACAGGTTTCAGTGGAGCTTCCAGACTAGGACAGACTGGGAAGAAGGAAGAGGACCATCCAATTCTGAAGGAATTGGCTGATGAAAACCTAATGAATAACAGTGAAACACTGTCTGAAATAGTACTGGAAAACTTGATGAATAGCCCTGAAACATTGTCCAATATAGTGTGAGAAGATGAGCCCTTCAGGTCAGAAGACACTCAAAATATGACTGGGGAAGACCTGTCTACTCAAAGTAGAGCCAACCTTAATAATATGGATGGAGTAAAGTTTGTGGGACCTCCATTTGCAGATGTGGCATGACTCAAGATGAGAAGAAACAGCTGCAGCTATCTATTAATAATCAGAACATGGAATGTACAAACTAGGAATCCAGGAAAATTGGAAGTTGTCAAAAAATGAAATGAATAAAGATTCACATCTTAGGCATTAGAGAGCTGAAATG
>NW_006921767.1:3626665-3696217 GCF_000298275.1 Orycteropus afer afer | reverse complement strand
AGAAAATATGGCCTTGGTGATAGAAATAATGCTGGAGATCACATGACAGAATTTTGCAAGATCAGCAACTTGATCATTGCAAATACCTTTTTTCAACAACATAAATGATGGCTATACACATGGACTTCTCCAGAGGGAGTACACAGGAATCAGATTGACTACATCTGTGACAAGAGGCAATGGAGAAGCTCAATATCCGTACCCAAAACAAGGCCAGGAGCTGATTGTGGAACAGACCATCAACTGCTCATATGCGCAAATTCAAGTTGAAGACAAATAAAAGAAGTCAACAAGAGCCAAAATATGACCTAGATATATCCCTCCTGAATTTAGAGACCATCTAAAGAATAGATTTGATGCATTGAACACCAATGACTGAAAACCAGAGAACTGTGGGATGGCATAAAGAATATCATCCATGAAGAAAGCAAAAGGTCATTAAAAAGACAAGAAAGGAAGAAAAGACCAAAATGGATGTCAGAAGAGACTCTGAAACTTGCCCTTGAACAGACAGTAGTTAAAGCAAACAGAAGAAATGATAAAAGACCTGAACAGAAGGTTTCAAAGAGCAGCTTGAGAAGACACAGCCAATTATTATAAAGAAATGTGCAAAGACCTGGGGTTAGAATACCAAGAGGGAAGAACATGCTGGACATTTCTCAAGCTGAGAGAAATGAGGAAAAAATTAAGCCCGAATTGCAATATTGAAAGATTTTATGGGCAATATGGGGGCTCTGTTGGTGTAGTGCCTAAGGCATTTGATGCTAGCCAGAAGGCTGGGGAAGAGTGCACAATCTACTTCTGTAGAGATACTACTTTGGAAAGCAAAAGAGGGTTGCTATGAGTCAACTCAATGGGAGTGAGTGAGTGAGTGATGAGCAAAATATTGAATGATACAGGAAGCATCAAAAGAAGATGAAAGGAATACACAGAGTCACTGTACCAAAAGGAATTGGTTGATCTTCATCCATTTCAGAAGGTGGCATATTATCAAGAACCAATGGTTGAAGGAAGAAGTCAAGGCTGGACTGAAGGAATTGGTAAAAGACAAGGCTCCAGGAATTGACAGAATACCCACTGAGACATTTCAACAAACTGATGCCCTACTGGAGGCATTGCCTCGGCTATGCCAAGAGATTTGGAAGACAGCAATCTGGCCAACTGACTGGAAGAGATCCATATTTGTACCCATTCCAAAGAAAGGTGATGTCACAGAATGTGGAAATTATCGAATATCATTAACATCACACACAAGTAAAATCTTACTGAAAATAATTCAACAATGGTTGCAGCAGTATATTGACAGAGGACTTCCAGAAATGCAACCTGGATTCAGAAGGGGACATGGAGTGAGGGATATCATTGCTGGTGTGAGATGGATCTTGGCTGAAAGCAAAGAATACCAGAAAGATGTTTACTTGTGTTTTATTGACTATGCTAAAGCATTCGATTGTGTGGATCATGACAAATTATGTGTAACATTGAGAAGAATGGGAATTCTGGAACACTTAACTGTATTCATGAGGAACCTGTACATAGACCAGGAGGCTGTTGTTTGAATAGAACAAGGGGATACTGCATGGTTTGATATCAGGAAGGGAGGGCATCAGGGTTGTGTCCTTTCACCATACTCATTCAATCTGTATGCTGAGCAAATAATCCAAGAAGCTGGACTAAATGAAGAAGAATGTGGCATGAGGATTCGAGGAAGGCTCATGAAAAAACTGCAATATGCAGATGACACAACTTTACTTGCTGAAAGTGAGGATGACTTGGAGCACTTACCAATGAAGATTAAAGACTACACTCTGTAATATGGATTACACTTCAATAAAAAAAAAAAAAAAATCCTCAGAACTGGACCAATAAGCACCATCACAATAAATGGAGAAAAGATTAGAGTTGTCAAATACTTCATATTACTTGGTTCTACCATCATTACCAATGGAAGCAGCAGTCAGGACATCAGATGATGTATTGCATTGGACAAATTTGTTGCAAAAGACCTCTTTTGAGTGCTGAAGAGAAAAGATGGCTTCTTGAAGACTACGGTGGGTCTAACTCAAGCCATGGTATTTTCAATTACCTCATATGCATGTGACAGCTGGAAAATGAATAAAGAAGACCGAAGAAGTGTTGATGCTTTTGAATTGTGGTGTTGGTGAAGAATGCTGAATGTACCATGGACTGGTGAAGAACTAACAAATCTGTCATGGAATAAGTGCAGCGGGAATGATCCTTGGAAACGAAAGTAGCCAGAATTGGTTTCACCTACTTTGGTAGTGTCATCAGAAGGGACATTCTTTGGAGTAGAATATCATGGTTGGTAAAGTCAATGAAAAAGGGGAAGTTCCTCAACAAGGTGTATTGACATGGTGGCTGGAAGGATGGGGTCAGGTATAGCAAGGATCATGAGGCTGGCACAGAATTGGGCAGTTTTTCATTCTGCTGTAAAAGGGCCACTATGAGTTGGAGATGACTTGATAGTACCTAAAAACAGCAGTACAGATGCACACTGAATTTTTTAAAAATGCAAGTACCATGTAAATTGAGGAAAGAGTCTACAATGCTTTGTTTGGAAATTTATCAGGAGTTGTTTGCTATTTTGGAAAAAATCACATCACAGGTATTGACAACCCTTTCTAATTGTATTCGAACCACCAATAAAACACACCTATATAAGTTTAGGGAGCTCTGGTGGTGTAGTACCTAAGGCATTTGACTGCTACCAAGAAGGCTGGCAGTTCAAACCCACCAGCCACTCCTCAGAAGGAAGGTTGGGCAATCTACTTCTCTAGTGATATCGCCTCAGAACCCCAAGGAGGGGTTGCTATGAGTCAGATCTGACTTGACAGCAGTGTGTTTGGCTTTTTTTGTTTTTATATCAGTTTATGTCAGTAGTTCTCAACTAAAGATTTTGACCCTCAGGGTTATTGCAATGTATGGAGACATTTGGGTTGAGTGGGGGATGCTACTAGTAGTTAGAGATCAAGGATACTGGTAAACATTCTACAATGCACAGGACAGGCTCATGAAAAAACTACAACAAATAATTCTGCAGCCCCAAATGTCAATAGTGTCGTGATGGAGAAACCTTGCTCTATACTCAGCTGTCATATTCACAGTGCTTCTTATAAGTACTGTTTATTATGCATTTTAGTAGAATCATATCTGAACATTTCACATATTAATATATACAATTTTATTACACATGGATTTTATTTATCCTTTATATAGAACTTAAGGAGCTCTAGTGGCGTAGGGCCTAATCATTTGACTGCTAACCAGAAAGCTGGCGGTTCAAAACCACCAGCCACTCCTCGGAATCTACTTCCATAGAGACACTCCCTGGAAACCCAAGGAGGGGTTGCAATGATAGAGAATGAAGTGGACATCAGTGAGTTTGGTTTTTTTGGTTTATAGAAATTAAGTTATTGTATGGATTTTTTTTAAGAACAGTAAGTAAAGTCTATTATCTTTGAATTTATTTCAGGATAATGGAAGGCATGCTATACATGACATTTCTCTGCTAGGCCTGAGATCCAATGGTTTGGACCCATCAGCTCAACCCCTGGAGCTGTGGCTGACCTTAGCTTCCTCTGAGCCCACTGGACCCTGAGGGTAAGTAGTCAGTCAGCTGTACCTATCACAATTCCTCTGGTAGCCTAGTGCCTAAGGCACTTAACTGCTAACCAGAAGGCTGGCAGTTCAAACCCATCAGGCACTCCTCGGAAGGAAGGTTGAGCAATCTACTTCCGTAGTGATACTGCCTCTGAAACCCAAGGAGGGGTCGCTATGAGTTGGGTCTGACTCAACAGCACATAACAGCAACAACATTTACCAACATGCTGGTGTTAGATCCTTGAGAAGCTGAATTTGATTTTCAACCTGGAGTGCCTGAGATACCCATCACCTTATAACCCCCTTCTTTTGCTCAAACTCATTTTACCAGATTCTGTCATTTGCAACCAAAAAGAGCCAGAATTACAACCAAGGTAAGTAGGAAAAACAGAATGTGGTATTCTCATGAGCTTAAACAGGGATCATAGGTATGATTTAAACCTATCATACCCCATTGGATCTTAGCAGATGTTGCTGTTGAATTTATCCATCTATGAACATGACAATAGAGGGAGAAAACATAGCTTTCATGTTAAGAAAATGGTGCAGAGCTTGCATGTGGGCAGCAGAGACCCCACAACAAAAGCACCGTCATGGGACTAATAAGAGCTGAAAACATTTCCTGCCCCTAGGAAGTCAGTGCTATGAAACTTTCTTCTGCTCAGAAATCAAACAGTACATTTCTTCACTGGTCTGTGAAGAATGAAATTGTTCCATAGTTGACCAGTTAACCTGTTCTTTGCAGTGATGTTCAAACTTCAGTGTATTTATTAACCTGAGCATGTGTGTGCATGCTCACATACACGTTTTGGGTAAAATGCAGATTACTAGGCTTTGCCCTAAGCCATTCTCTCTCAGCCAGTCTGAGAGGTGCCAGAGAACCTGCATTTTAAAGAACTACTCCCATCCCCCTTACCCTGCCTAAATAATTTTTTTTCAGATCTTGAGAAATCTTGCTCTAGACATATGATTCTGGTCTTTTTTTCCTGATCGAAGCAAGAGTTGGGAAAGAAAACGCTGCCAGAGTTTTTCCTGCTGCAGTGAGTTAACTTGCTCAGATCCATTTGTCAGCTCAGCTTTCTGGCTGCTTAAAGAGAGCCCGAGAAGTTGGCTCTTCTGGGGCTGGCTGACATTCCCTCACAATGGAATTTCCTTTGCTGTGAAACCTGCGGCCTGCATCATGCTGTGCACAGATTTTGTTGCTATTCAGTAAGATTTCCTTGAACTGGCCTCAGAAAGCAATGGTTGGGAATGGGGCATGCAGGCTCTGGGAGCACACTGATTGCAACATGGCCATCAGGCAGTTTTGTAACGCAGAGAAAATGTCTATTTCCACGTCAAGGGGGTTGGAACACTGACCATGTCAGCTCCTTTACAAAATGTGCTTCTTGTGGCTCTTCAAAGGAGTTTCACTTGATAAAGACCAGGATTCAAAGAATTAATGGATGTATTTAGATATGTATATAACCCCTGATGTGTTGAGGTTTCTTTGTTTCAAACGGACTTTGATGTGGAGGGAAAAATATATTTCAGGAAGACATCTCTGTAGGAGAGAATCTTTGAGTGCCCTTCCTCAGCCTCAGAAGCCTTTCTGAATCAGACAGAAAACAGGTCCCTAAGATATGAAAAATTGAAGTGCTATGGAAAATAGGAATTTTAACTGGTACTGGTGAGTGTGGAGAGATGACTCAGACCCATGAAGGAGAATCAATGAGAGACCGGAAAGGAGAAAAGTGTCTGGTAGCTTTTGCCCCCACACTCCCCCCACCCCTTTTATTTTTATTTTTCTGGGCTTGGCAGTTGCTTCAAGAGGAGGAAGTACAGGACATGTAGTAGTAGTAGGAAGAAAAGAGAGGCTGGTGATTCCTGCCAAGGCTAGAGATATACTCAGAAAACTGTAATCTACTGTGGTGGCAAAGAAATGGTAGTAGCTACTTACAGATAGTAAACACAAGGCACTCATGTTGTCACTCTCCTCATCTTGCCCATGACAGGTATTGCCACTAGATCACAACACTCTTTTTACTCTAGGCAGCCATTAGCTATTGATCAGAATTAGTCCTTCACATGGAATGTAAGAAGACACTTAAGTAGTCTCCAGGGAATATCTGAGAGAATGTATCAGACCAGATAAGACATAGGACCAAGACAAATGTCATAGAATGGTCCCAAATCCTCCTTGAGTCTTGAAGGGTTTTCTTTCTCCTTGCTAAGAACTGTGAGAAATGTGGGATAATTTATATCAATGACAATAAAAGCAATGATTGTTAAGCATTTTCCATGTATCAGACATTGAGCTATTTTTTGTCGTTTAATCCTCATAACAGTGACATGAAGGACTTTTGTTGTTGTTGTTGTTATGTGCTGTCAAGTTGGACCCAACTCATAGCGACCCCTCCTTGGGTTTCCGAGGCGGTATCACTACGGAAGTAGATTGCACAACCCTCCTTCAGAGGAGCAGCTAGTGGGTTTGAACCTCCAGCCTTCTGGGACTGGCATTCCTATTCTTAGGAGGCTCAGAGAAGCTAAGTGACTTTTTCAGGGTCACACAGCAGGTAAGTGGTAGGTCACTGTCATAACTACTATATTTTACTTCCATCCTGTGGCGAATTTTTTCTCTCACTCCTCATTCTCTCTCTAAAGTTTTTCTTATATCTAGGGCCATTCCTCACTGTCAAAGAGTGCAAAAACAAATAGGAGTGTGTATATGCATGAATGTGTATACATGTTCATGCACATTTTCCAACAGAAGTTCAGGTGTCTGTCCTTTGTACTTCCACAGTATCCAGTGATTACCCTTATTCAAAGCACTATCACTGTTTTGAATGCCCTTGGAATGCACTCAATGGCAGTGGGTTTGATTTTTTACTTGTTTATTTCTTCCATGAGATGGTGAAATCATTTAAGACAGGAGATATTCTTGTTCATTTTTGTGTAGAACAAAACATACTGTAGGCCCTCAATAAATGAATCATTGAGACGCCTAGGTATTCTGTAATGTCGCAGAATACTCTTACCACATATACATTGTTCATCCAGTATTTTGATACTCTTTTTTCCAATAAACTTCTATAAAGGAGCATTGTGTTAATAGACTGCCAAGTGGGTGTTCTAAGTCCTCCTCCAATGGATGGATTTGCTTGGGGGGTTCAGTGAAAGCTCCATCCAAGCTTTGACTGTGCCAGGATTCTTTTGTTCCTCAAAGAACATGAGGCCCTTAGGGCAAAACATTCACATGTAAACGAGTACCTATGTCTCTCTCTATTTTAATAGTAAAATAACAGCCATTTATTGACCACTATGTTCCAGATCCTGTGCTAAGATCCTTAATAACATAGCTTGGTTAATTTTTGCAGTAGCAGTACCAGTTGCCATCGTGCCAACCTCAGCTCATATCAACCCTATGTATGTCAGTGTAGAACTGTGCTCCACAGGGTTTTCAGTGGCCAATTTTTTTTTTTTTTTTTCTGAAAGCCAGGCATTTGTTCTGAGATGCCTCTAGATGGATTTGAACCTCCACTCTTTCAGTTTGCAGCCAAGCATGTTTACTATTCGTACCACCCAGGGACTCCAGTTTTTGTGGTAGGATCCGATTTTAGCCTAAGTTTCCAGAGAAAACTAAGGCTCAAAGAAATTAAGAAATTTATCTGAAGTCACTCAGCTAGGAAATGGCTAGTACTCAGATCTTTGAAGTTTTACTGCAGAATGTTGTTTTTAAACTGCCACTCAACATCTAAAGGAATTAGACTCAAGACAATCTTCCTCACTTTGGGCAAATGTGGGACAACGGAAGACTCAGCTGAAAGAGTCTTCTGGCCCACTCCCTGGGGTTTGTTTAATCAAAGCTATGAAGGGGAAGAGCATCTTTGGTGGCTCAGTGGATAAAACATTCAGCTGCTAATCAAAGGGTGGGTGGTTTGAACCTACCAGCTGCTCCATGGGAGAAAGATGAAATAGTCTGCTTCTGTCAAGATTTACAGCCTTGAAAACCCAATGGAGGCAGTTCTGCTCTGTCCTACATGGTCACTAATAGTCAGAAATGACCCCACGGCAGTGGGTTTGGTTTGGTTTATAAAGGGGAAGAGTACTGCAGGCAAAGGAGCTAGGTGTGAAAAGACCCCTAAATCACCTGTGTGGAGACCTCTGCTTCTACCATCATTGCCTGTCTCTCTGCTCACAGAGATGGTGGTAGAGCAGTGGACTCAGCAGCAAGGGGAAGCACGCAGAAATTGTAAGCCGACACCTCACCACAGTCACTTCCATGACTTATGGCCACACAGCAGACACACAGTTGCCAAACACCCTTGCACGAGACTCATTTTCCTCAGGTCCCAGCTGCCTGTGAGTTTGGAAGGAAAGCTGGGGCCAGCCCCGGGGTCAGCCGAAGGAACAGATGGAGATGAGCAGGGGTGACAGCCGATCACTCCTCAGCATCTGCTGGGCCTGTTGCGGCTGCCTTGGCTGGTCGATGCCTTGACCCAGCTAATCTTGGTGGTCATTCCAGTGCCAGCTGTGTTGTGTCACTCATCCTGGCCCTTGGGTGACTCTGCTTGCAGAAGATTCCCTTCCCAACGTCAGGCTGATAGTGCTCTGGTGGCTTACTTCAACTTTGGCCTTGGGTTGCTCTTCAGCAGACGCACATATGCAAAGTTCCACATTCCAGATAGTTTACTGATAACATTAGCCTGTCTCTACGCACTCCCCTTCTTGGCATTTTAACACTAAAATACTAATGCCTGTTATGATTACCTGTGCTCTTTAGGATACTGTGCTAATTTAATAAAAGACACCGTTTCTTCTAGGGCAAATTCTCTGGATCCCCATCAATCTCCACCTTTCTAATGTTACTGAGTATCTATTATGTGCCAAGTAAACTTGTTATGTTCACTGCCACATCAATGTTGAAAAAAAAATAATTTTGTTAATGTCATCATAGAACACAGTGTCTATTGCAGAGGCTTAAAGAACAAATAAGAAACACATCGATGTAATTCAATCAACGCTATGAAGGGGAAGAGCATCTTTGGTGGTTCAGTGGATAAAGCATTCAGCTGCTTGCCAAAAGGTGGGTGGTTTGAACCTACCAGCTGCTCCATGGGAGAAAGATGAAACAGTCTGCTTCTGTCAAGATTTACAGGCTTGGAAACCCAATGGAGGCAGTTCTGCTCTGTCCTACATGGTCACTAAGAGTCAGAAATGACTCAACGGCAGTGGATTTGGTTTGGTTTATGAAGGGGAAGAGTACTGCAGGCAAAGGAGCTAGGTGTGAAAAGACCCAGAAACAGGAAAACGTTTTTAATAGCAGAAAATTGTTCTGAATACTCCAACTATCCAACCGTAGAAACCTCTTTAGCATAACACAGTTCATATGTATAATAGAATTTTATGAAACCATGATCAAAGATATAAAATATTTACTGAAATGGACAGAAATTCATAATAGAGAAATTAAATGAATAAAGCATGTTTAAAATCAGTACAGGTGGGGCAAACAGGTAAGTGCTTTACTACTAGCTGAAGGTTGGAGGTTGGAATGTTCCTCAGAAGACAGGCTTCCAAAAAGTCTGCTTCCTTGTGTCAGAGTAGAACTTTGCTTCCAAAAGGTCACAGCCTTCAAAACCCAATGGAATAGTTCTACTTTATGCACATTTAAGGGGCCACCTGAGGCTTTTGACAGCTCACCAGAAGGCTGGAAGTTCAAACCCATCAGCCACTCCTCAGGAGGAAGATTGGGCAATCTACTTCTGTAGAGATACTGCTTCAGAAACCCAAGGAGAGGTCTCTATGAGTCAGGTCTGACTCCATGACAGTGAGGTTTTTTTTTTTTTTTGAGAGTTTACCACAAGTTGGAACTGACTCTACGGCAAGTAATAACAGCAGCAGCAGCAAAACAAGTGTTAGAAATATGGGTAATTATGAATCTTTTTTTTTTTCCCTTTTCCTATCTTATACAAGAGTATTACTTTGTCATTTTAAGAATTTAAAAACCACCCCTTATATGTAGGTAGTGGCTAGCTAGTACTAAACTTCATATACTAACTATGCATACTTTTTGGCATTATCACTAAACACGATGCTTTGCTCACTGTGCCTTGGTACATATCTTATATCTTTTTCTCTTTGTTGTTGCTTATTGTCTTCATTCACTTTCCTGTGGAATAACTTTGCCATTCTCCCTTCTATGAATCTAAATTTACCTCTGGTAGTGTAGTGCCTAAGGCATTTGACTGCTAACTAGAAGGCTGGTGGTTCAAACCCACCAGCCACTCCTCGGAAGGAAGGTTGGGCCATCTACTTCTGTAGAAATACTGCCTTGGAAACCCAAGGAGGGGTCTCTATGAGGTTGATCGACTCGACAGCAGTGTTTTTTTCTTTTTTTTTTGTATAAGTAGGGTGCCTGCATATAATCTCTTGCGAACTGGGACACCCCTAAAATTGAAAGGGGGTAGTATTAGACAAGAACAATAAAAAACTGAGATTGTCCTAGCCAAACCAGTATATCCGGTCAACCTATTATAATTCCTTGCTCAGCTTGTATCTTCTCCATTATACTCTATCTGCCCTTTTGAACTCCAATCCTTCTTTTAGTTTATCCTTTGGCAATAGTTGCAAACATACTTTTTAAAATCTGTTCTTTTTCAGATAGTGATTCATATCTTTGATTGTCATTGATCATTTTACCTGCTTGTGTGTTCTCTCTACACTAGATGCCAAGCTCAGTGACAGCACTCTATGGTGTCCATTTTTGCCGGGCCCTCTCACCTCAGTGCTAGTACAATTTCTTACACTTAATAAATGCTCAATAAATGTTTTAATTAGTGGTAAAATTATCACATAAGTCCAGGCAAATGAAAAAATATATACGCAATTTACTCAGGTCAGAAATAGAGTTGAGGCAAACCTCCCAGGGAAGGTACAGCTAGCAGAAACACTGCCAGAGCAAATCAAGTTTCCAAGAGTCAGGGAGCCCTATGGATATACTGTAGTCCAGGCTTTGGAAATTGGGAACAAATGCTTTTGGAAACTTCTTGTGTTTGGGGGTGGGGGACTTTATAGTCTTGTAGGCCATACGGCAGTTTCAAGTTTTTGGTATACAGGCTTGGGAGTGAAAGTCAGATGTGATTAAAAATACACATCTTACAGATGTCTGGATGTTGTTCAAATCCCCAAAATCGTGATAGAAAATGCAGTTGCTTTCCAGATTTTTAGGGCAGAAAAAAAGGCCATTGTGGCCTCTTTGTCTCCTTATTGAATGAGTATGTTCAAGCAATGTCTTAAATTTGTTGTGTTATCACAGCTGCTGCTCACCTTTTTAAGAGGCCCTGCTCACTGCCCTGAAACTGAAAGCAGAGTAACTAAAGGAACATGTGACATGTCCCATGAGATGAAAAGTCATTATTTTTAGCATATGCTAAGTAAGGCTGCGTAAGCACAACACACATATAAACGTAATTTATGGAAATAAAAAAATAGAAAATCCTTGATACTGCTTCCCTAACTCCAAAATGGTATAAAATTATTTATCTCTTTTGAAAGAAAACTTTATTATTATTTTAAATAAGCACTCTCTTCCCACCAGCCACTCATCAGAAGGAAGGTTGGACAATCTACTTCTTTAGTGATACCACCTCAGAAACCCAAGGAGGGGTCACTGTGAGTAGGGTTCGACTCCACAGTAGGGAGTTTAGTTTTGGTTTATCCACATCTACTTGTCTGGTTTTGTTTATAATTACCTGTTTGCTCATCAGTTTAAACACGATATCTGAAACTCCGTCTCCTTCTACCAAACTATTTGTTTTCAGTCTTAATTTTAGCTTGAACTTGAAGTCAACATCTTTTTATCTGGGGCTCAAAGGATTTGCAGACACCCCAGAGGTGTTTCCTTGCAGTGGGCTTGAAAGGTATATGTTTAATTTAAAAATTCATCTCCCTATCATATATGTATATGTGTGTATATGTGTGTGTGTGTGTGTATATATATATATATATATATATATATATATATATATATATAAAAGTCTCTGTTACACAGGCAGAGAACAAACTGGAAAGAAAGGCACTTTGTTTTGCCAGACAAAGACAGGCTATCAATTTTCATAAATCTGCATTCCCAAGACAACTGCTCACGTCCGGTAAGAGGTCTATTTCTTTGAACTTACATACCAGAAAGTATTTTTTCCCTTGTCTCAGAAAGCTGAAGAATACAGTTAATAATAGTGTATGTATGCATTTAAGTAATGCAAGACAGATAATTTTATTAATTCCAACAATTTTATTTTACAAGTTTGGGGGTAGTACGAGAAGGAGAGTGTTGCTGAGCTAAATAGGAAATCCTGAACATACCTTGTACAAATAGACTTTTTGCTTTTCCAGCATAAAAAATTAGACAGATACACACACACACACACATACACATGCTTGCTAATTGTAAGACAGTTACATATTAATTAATGAGAACCTGGCTCATCTCAAACTGGACTGACAATCTTTAATGACAAAATATTTTATATCAAAGTATCAAATAGTACCAATTCTTACTGCTTTTCAAGTCTTAAAACCTTCCTTCTTGTTCTTTTTCTTCCCCTTCTCCAAGCACAAATAGGTACAGTATCTGCTGACTTTAATTCACTTCCCAGCAAAGTGTTATAGCCGGATCTTTGAGACAGACCAGGTTCATGTTACTAAGACTGCTTAATATACATACCGTTCACTCTACAGCATACCCACTGCTACTGAGTCAATCCTGACTCATATCGACCCTATGGAACAGAGTACAAACTTCCCCATAGAGTTTCCAAGCCTGTAAATCTTTATGGAAGCAGATTGCTACATCTTTCTCCCTGAATAGTGGCTGGTGGGTTCTAACTGCTAACTTTCAGTTAACAGCTGAGCACTTAACCACTGTGCCACCAGGGCTCCTCTTATATAATGAGGTCATATACGTCACTGAACATAAAGGAGTTGGAATAACATGTTGGAGGAGGTCAAAGTTTGGATTTTCAAATGGGGAATTGCTTCTTTATATACATAGTACAAAGCCTTGGGGTTGGGAGAGACATTTTGTGCCATCTGGTCTCAAAATTAGGGAGCTCTGGTGGTGTAGTGCCTAAGGCATTTGACGGCTAACCAGAAGGCTGGTGGTTCAAACCAATCAGCCACTCCTCAGGAGGACTGGGCAATCTACCTCAGTAGAGACACCACCTTGGAAACCCAAGGAGGGGTCACTATGAGTCAGAAATGACTTGATGGCAGCAAGTTTGTTTTTTTTGAGTCTAGGGATTATGGACCGACTGATTGCCCTAGTCACTTCTTATGCCTGGTTCACATTTAGCTTTCTTGGCCTCTCCCCAGGGGATTTCATTCAGCAGGGTTAGGCAGCTCTTGGAAATGTGTACATTCGCAAGGGCCTCATGTGAGTCTTGTGATCAGGGCAGCATGGGAAACACAACTCTAGATACCTGTTGCTCAGCATGGCCCATGGATCAGCAGCATTACCTGGAAACACAGAATCCCAGCCTCCACTCCATTCTCTCAAGTTGTTGCTGTTGGCAGGTGCTGTCGAGTCATCTGCAACTCATAGCAACCTCATGTACAGCAGAATGAAACATTGCTCAGTCCTGTGCCAGCCCGTGATCTTTGCTATACTTGAGCAACTAGCAACCACTGTGTCAATCCATCTTGTTGAGGACCTTCCCCCTTTTCATTAACTGTCTACTTTGCTAAGCATGACATCCTTCTCCAGAGAATGGTCCTTTCTTACCATATGACCAAAGGGGGTGAGATGAAGTCTAGCCATTCTCACTTCCATGGAGCTGCACTTTTTCCAGCACAAATTTGTTAGTTCTTTTAGCAGTCCATAGTACTTTCTGCATTCTTTGCCAACACCACAACTCAAAAGCATCGACTCTTCTTTGGACTTCCTTTTTCATTGTCCAGCTCTCACATGCATATGAAGCAATTGAAATTACCATGGCTTGTGTCAAGCTCACTTTAGTCTTCAAGGAAACATTTTTGATTGCACTTGAAAGAGGTCCTTTGTAGCAGATTTTCCCAATCCCATGCGACGTCTAATATCTTGACTGCTGCTTCCAATTGTGTTGATTATAGAACCAAATAATTTGAAGTCTGACAAATTCAATATTTTCTTCATTTATCATGATGCTTATTGGTACCATTGTGAGGATTTTTATTTTTCTTTATATTGAGGTATAATCTATACTGCAGACTGTATTCTTCAATCTTCATCAGTAAGTGCCTCAAGTCATCCTCACTTTCAGCAAGCCAAGTTGTGTCTGCATAAAACAGGTTGTTAATGAGTCTTTCTCCAATCTTGATGCCACATGCTACTTCATATAGTCCAGCTTCTCGGATTATTTGTTCAGCATACAGATTGAATAAATATGGTGAAAGGATACAACCCTGACACACTCCCTTCTTGATTTTAAACCATGCAGTGTCCCCTTGTTCAGTTCAAATGACAGGTCTATGTACAGGTTCCTCATGCACACAATTAAGTGTTGTGGAACTACCATTCTTCTCAATGTTATCCATAATTTGTTATGATCCACACAATCGAATGCCTTTGCATAGTCAACAAAACACAAGTAAACATCTTTCTAGTATTTTTTTGCTTTGAGCTAAGATCATCTGACATCAGCAATGATATCCCTCATTCCATATCGTCTTCTGAACTCAGCTTGCATTTATGGAAGTTCCCTGTCAATATATTGCTGCAACCATCTTTGAATTATCTTCAGTAAGATTTTACTTGACTGCGATATTAATGATATTGTTTGATAATT
Source organism: Orycteropus afer afer (assembly GCF_000298275.1). Taxonomy (NCBI): domain Eukaryota; kingdom Metazoa; phylum Chordata; class Mammalia; order Tubulidentata; family Orycteropodidae; genus Orycteropus; species Orycteropus afer. Next base: position 3,681,794 of record NW_006921767.1, on the reverse strand, counting down.
TCTACATTCTTTGGTATCATCTTTCTTTGGAATGGGTATACATATGGATCTCTTCCAGTCAGTTGGCCAGGTAGCTGTCTTCCAAATCTCTTGGCATAGCCAAGATCTATCATCTAGGAATATATATACGTATATTTTTTTTAACAAGATCTCCAAGTGATTCATGTGTGCATTAACAACTGAGCAGCACAACAATGCATCAGTGTAATGTGAAACAGGACAACCACTGTTTTTGCTATAAATAATGGAATTCTATTATCAAAAGAAATCTGGTGGCATAGTGCCTGAGGCATTTGATTGATAACCAGAAGGCTGGCTGTTTAAATCCACCAGCTGCTCCTTGGAAAGAATACTGGGAAATCTACTTCTGTAAAGATTTACCACCTTGGAAACCCAAAGGGGGTCGCTATAAGTCGGAATAGATTGGATGGCATTGAGTTTGGTTTTTGGTTTATTCTATTATAAAGGAAATTTGGTGGTGTACTGGTTAAGGCATTTGGCTGCTAACTAAAAGGTCAGTGATTCAAACACACCAACTTCCCTGTGGAAGAAAAATGATGTAGTCTGCTTCTGTAGAGATTACAGTCTTAGAAACCCAATTGAGGGTTGCTATGAGCTGGAATCCACTCAAAGGCAGTGAGTTTTGAGTTATTCTATTATAAATAATAGAATTTTATTTTATTTTTTTTAGCAATTAAATATCCACTGCTGTTGAGTCTATTTTGACCCATACTGACCCTGTAGGACAGAGTAGAATCACCACATAGGATTTTCAAGGCTGTAAATCTTTAGGGAAGCAGACTGCCACATCTTTCTTCCTGGGAGTGGCTGGTGGGTTCAAACCACATATCTTACAGTTAAAAGCCTCATATTTAACCACAGTACCACCAGGGTTCCTTAGCAACAAAATATAACCAATTAATTCAAAACTCAGATTAGGGACTATGATTTCATGATGCTGAATTTATTGGCTGAAACTATTAGCCAGATCAAACAGGTGCTCACTTCTGTGTGTGTGTGGGGGGGTGGGGGTTACAACTCATCCCCACGCACTCCAAAACCATCAGCCAAAACAGTAATTCTTTATAGTGTACAACAAAATACCTAGCAGTGCTAGGCGTATCATCATCACACTGTGAAGGTTACTTTTAATCAGTGGAATAGGTTTAGAGAGTTTTTTTTTTTTTTTAAATTCCATCAAGATATAATTCATATACCATAAAATCTGCCCTTTTAAAGTACAGAAAGTACTTCTGGCTTGGGGCTGGTTTTGGTTGGATTCTAGGTACTGTGTTGGTGTGTTAAGGGCCAGGAGGATTTACATTGTCTTTGTATTTATGAGCAAATTAAGAACACTTTCATGCATCTCATTCAATTTCACAGCAGCCCTGGTAGTCCCGTAGAAGCCCACATACTTCCAGTCTCCACTTAAACACTGAAAATACCAGAGCTCCCTCATATACCAATGGTTTCATTTAATTAATGACTTATTTGGCAACTTATGTGTTGCTGTGATGTTGGAAGCAGAGTCACTCTTGGTAGGCAGCTTTCAGTGGAGTTTCCAGACTTAGACAGGCTATGAAGGTAGACCTGGTGGATCTATTCCCCACCGTCCCCCCCCCCCCCCCCAAAAAAAAAAAACAACTGCCTGGCGAAAGTGCCATGAATAACAGTGGAATATTACCTTATATAGTGCTGGAAGATGAGGCCCTTCAGGTGGGAAGGCATTTAAAATACGACTGGTAAAGAGCTGCCTTTTCAAAATAGAGTTGACCTCAATGACATGGATGGAGTAAAGCCTTCAGGTCCTTCATTTGCTGATGTGGCACAGTCCAAAAGAAGAAGAAATTGCTGTAATTATCTATTAATAATTGGAACATGGAATGAAGGAATGATGAATCTAGGAAAACCAGAAGTCCTCCAAAATGAAACGGTATGCATAAAGATCAATATCCTAGGCATTAGTGAGCTGAAATGATCGGATATAGGCCTTTTGAATCAGATAATCATATGGTCTACTATTGCAGGCATAGTGGCTAAGGCACTTGACTGCTAACCAGAAGGCTGGCGGTTCAAACCCACCAGCCACTCCTCGGAAGGAAGGTTGGGCAATCTACTTCCGTAGTGATACTGCCTCAGAAACCCAAGGAGGGGTCGCTATGAGTCGGGGCCGACTCGACGGCACATAACAACAACAACATTGCAGGAATGACAAATTGAAGAGGAATGGTGTTGCATTAAGGAGCTCTGGTGGTGTAGTATGTAAGGCATTTGGCTACTAACCAGAAGCTTGGTGGTTGAGCTTCTCTATGGGAAAAAGATGAGGCAATCTACATCCATAAAGATTTATAGCCTTGGAAACCCAAAGAGGGTCACTATGAGTTGGAATCTACTTGATGGCAGTGGATTTTTTTTGTTTTAGTATTGCATTCACTGTCAAAAAGAACGTTTTAAGACCTACCCTGAACACAACTCTGTCATTGATAAATAATATCCATACACCTACAAGGAAGATCAGTTAATATGAATATTATTTAAATTTATGCACTAACTACTAATACTAAAAATGATTCTTGAAGATTTGTATCACCTTTTGCAGTGTGAAATTGATCAAACATATAATCAAGATGCACTGATAATTATCAGTAACTGAAACATCAAAGCTGTAAATAAACAAGAATTGGGGTTGGAAAATACATTTTTGGTAAGAAACCACTCTGGAGATTGCATTATAGAATTTTGCAAGAACAATGACTTACTCATTGCAGATACATTTTTTCAGCAACATAAATGATGACTATACACATGGATAGGGAGCTCTGGTGAGGTAGTGGTTAAAACATTTGGCTGTTAACCAAATGGCTGGTGGTTTGAACCCACCAGCTGCTCTGTGGGAGAAAGATGAGAGTCTGCGTCTGTAAAGATTTATGGTCTTGGAAACCACAAGGGGCAGGTCTACTCTGCCCTGAAGCATTGCTGTGAGTCACAATTGACTCAATGGCTGTGGGTTTGTTTGATACACATAGACTTCCCTAAATGGAATATACAAGCATCAAATTGACTGTATCTGTGGAAAGAGATGATAGACAAGTTCAAAATTATCAGTTAGAATAAGGCCCAGGACCAAATTCAGAACAGAATATCAATTGCTCATATGCAAGTTCAAGTTGATTATGAGGAAAATTAAAACAAGTCCACAGAGTCAAAATATGACCTTGAACATATCCCACCTAAACTTAGAAATTGTCTCAAGAACAGATTTCACACACTGAACACTAATAACCAAAGACAAGATGAGTTGTGGGATTACATTAAGGACATCCTACATGAAGAAAGAAAAAGGTCACTAAAAAGATAGTAAAAACAAAACGACATCAGAAACTTGCTGTTGAAGGTAGAATAGTTGAAGCAAAAAAAAGAAATGATGATACAAATAAAAGAGCTGAACAGAAAATTTTAAAGGGTGGCTTGAAAAGACAAAGTAAAGTATTATAAAGAAATGTGCAAAGATTGAGAGTTAGAAAACCAGATGGGAACAGCATGCTCAGAATTTCTCAGGTTGAAAGAATTAAAGGAAAAACATTCAAACCTTGAGTAGCAATACTGAAGAATTCTATGGGCAAAACATGGAATGATGTGGGAAGCATCAAAAAAAGATGGGAGGTATACACAGTATATTCCTCATTGTATCAAAAAGAACTGGGTGACGTTGAACCATTTCAGGAGGTAGCATATGATCAAGAACCAATGGTAGAAGTTCAAGCTGCTCTGAAGGCATTGGGGAAAAACGAAACTCCAGGACTTTATGGAATACCAATTTAGATGTTGCAACAAACAGATGCAATGCTGGAATCGCTCATGCCATGAAATTTGGAAGACCTGGCCAACTGACTCGAAGAAATCCTTATTTGTACTCATTCTAAAGAAAGGTGATCCAACAGAATGTGGAAATTATCAAACAATATCGCACAAAGTTAAGTTTTGCTGATGATAATTCAAAAATGGTTGCAGCCGTACTTCACCAGGGAATGTTCACAAAGTCAAACTGGATTCAGAAGAGGATGTAGAACGAGGGACCTTGGCAGAAAGCAGAGGAGAGCAGAAAGATGTTTACCTGTATTTTATTGACTATGAAAAGAGACTTAACAATGTGGATCATAACAAATTTTAGGTAACGTTGCTAATGGGAATTCCAGAACACATGTGGTGTGACTGAAAAAACATGGGGTTAGGCACACCTTAGTCATCAAAGTGACATCTTTGCTTTTTAAAATGATAAATAACTGGTCTTTATTCTTTAAAAATATTAATATCATGGAAGACAAAGATGGCTAAGAAAGTGTTCTAGGCTGATCAGAGGTGCATGACAACTGAAAGTATGTGTGATTTAGGATTTTCTTTTGCTATAAAGACCACTGGGACAAGTAGGGAATTTTTCCAAATTTCTGTAGATAATATAAAAAATCAATGCTAATTTCCAGATTTTATTATGTATACTGTTGTTAAGTAGGATAATATCCTTAATTTTAGGAAATATATGCTGAAAATACAGGGATAAAAATATGTCATGACTTCACAGGTCTCTGAAATGGTAGAGAATGATAGAGGCAAAATGTTACAATTTGGGATATGTGGTTGAAGAGGTTCATGAGGATTCTTTGTATTATTCTTTTAATTTGTCTGTAAGTCTGTGAGTAAGTCAAAATGAAAAGCTAAGGTTGTACTTTTGACTGGATAATGTGACTTCTAAGAATATCTCTTAGGGCATAGGGATTCAGAAAAATATTTCTACACAAATATGTTTACTATGAAATATTAACAGTAGTGAAACATTGGAAATAATATACAAGTAGCATAATAATAGATTGATTAAATGATTAGAATAAAGCATATAGTAAATATTTTGTGGCTGCAAAATGAAATTTTTCAAATTGATATAATTAAATCAGAAATACTATAATTAAAATCCCAGTTATGAAAAAACTGATGTAAACTAATGGCACAATGAAAATACACTAATATGTTGATGGAGAGTTTATTTAAAGAACTAAAGAAAATTAATTTTTTTTTTGAAATGTGTAGATTTTTCAAATTTATGCATAATGGACATACTTCTAATGAAAAGAGTAACACATTTAAAATATTTTATTTTTTCTGCCTTCCAATTTGGAACTGTCCTTAATTGGGATAGGGAATGGGATTTCAATAAAAGAATTTGGTAGTCAAAAAAAGTAGAAAAACGATTTCAAATACAAAATTACTTCAAGAGTTGGGCACTTGAGAGACCTTAATTTATAACCAATGAGCATGCTGGTTACAAATTGCAACTTGCCAACACTTTGGTGGTTTAATTAATTTTTTACTCCATGTATTTCAAAGTAATATGATTACACTTTAACTGGAATATAAGCTTTCTCTACTTTAGACCAGCCTTCTCTATAATAAACCAAATTCTAAACAGTATATATCCTTCCAAAGTGTGAGTCACAAGAATGGAAGGTGGCTTCTGGTAAACTTGCAGATGCTTTCTGTAGGGGATCGAGACTCACCATAGTGATGGTCACAAGGATTTCTCTCTCACTTAAAGAGCTTATAAAATGTTGGCAAGGGGAGAATTTGTGAAGGTCACATAGGGGCATTTTAAAGAGTTGCTAGTCATGGCTGGTTTTTTTTTTTTTTTTTCTTTTAATGTAAAAGTCTCCATAGTTTTAGAAGTGACCAGAAAAAATATGTAATTTGAAACCGTCAAAGTTACAGCAGTGGAGGGCTATGGGGCAGTGTTTCAATGGTTCAGAGCCTTTCTTTTGAGTCAGACACACCTGGTATTCATTGAGGATTTCTTCATCAGAGCTGAATGAAGGGACCTTGAAGTTTCCACAATTGTTCAGTTTGTACAGAATGACTTATTTTATTGAAAGAAGATACCAGAAGAGGAATTCACAAGGGGGAGTATTTATTAAGTAAAATCACAAGTGTCTTGAAGCAGGGGTTAACCAAATAAAGTTGGTAAATGAAAGACAACAACAGCAAGCATTTATTGACTACCTACTGTTTTTGCCAGGCATTGTGTTCACTGCTTTGTCTGCCTTATACCCTTTATTGTTATTTTCTAACCTGGCAAGCCTGGGAAAGCTAAAAAACACAAAATGTCTTACATTGATCCATTATTATCTACTATGCTTGGCACCCACATGGTTCAAGGGAGACAGACTGGACAAATTGTTTATGGGAGACCGGAATTGAGTTCCAGCAAGAATTCCCAGAAACTGGGCTGCAGGTAAGCTAGAGGGCTTGGCAAAAGAAGGCATGAGGCAATGTTTCCATTAGGGGTGATTGGAAAAGAAAGAGACTGGAAAGGAAATATCTATGGACTGTTGCATTGCCAAGAAGAACATGACTCACCAGTGAGAGTCTTGTTATCTGAGCCTCTAAGTCCCTTCTTGAAAAGTGATCTTTTTCCTGAGGTGGACTGAACTCAGGAAGAATAAGATGTGGGAATCTGGATAGGTTCCATTCCAAGGGGGAGGGGATACCAGACTGCACTCTGTTGCCAGTACTTTAGAGGCCAAGTGCAGAGTTTTTCATCAGACTGTATTACAGATGTCCAAGCTGAGATGTAATTGGAGGTGCAATAGACCAACCACCTCACAGTGGGACATCTGTTCCACTGAGCCTACCCTCATGAAGAATCTATCCTTTTTTCCTTCTCTTCCTCCTCCACCTTTTTTCTCCCCACATGTCGAAATCTTGCTTTACTTTAAAGGTCAAGCCACAAATACCACCTCCACTCAGAAATCATTCTTGATCCTCTTAAGTTGAAACTAACCGTTCTCTTCTCAGTTTCGTAACAGTTTGTTTATGCTTCGTTTTGTCAAATCCTGCTTTATATTGGCATTACATGTCTTCTTCTACAGCCATTGTCTACTATATTGATATCTATCTCCTTTGTTATTGTGTAAGCTCTTCGAGGGCAGGGGCCAAGTCTTATCTTATTGTCTCTAGACAATGACTCAATGCCTTGCACAATAAGAGGGCAATAACCAGTTTTTTGGGTAGAGCTGAAGATGTTCATCTAGGTTCTTATGTATGCATTTATATAGTGAAGACTGCGAGGAGGAGGTAGGAGAAGGCATAAGGGGAGGAGATGGGTAACATACAGTAAATTATATATATAGGATTGCAAGAAAGACAATTCAGCTATATTATTTACTCACTTTCCTTTAAAATGAATTTTTATGAATGTACCTTAAGGCGGTACTGATACTTAAGGGAACTAAAAATAAAGTGAGGAAGCATGATGCCACTGCAAGACCATTGGATTATGACTCAACATCTGGCCATCAACTTTAAAAGGTCATTTAACTTCCATGTACCTTAGTCTCTTCACATGTAGAATAGTTCATACACTTGCCCTCTTTTTATTGTTAAGATCCATGAGGTTACTATAAAAAATGATCTGTAAGCTCTAATTCCTTGCTTTTAAATCATTGGGCCAGCGACACTGGCATCACCTGGGGCTGTTAGAAATGCAGACTCTCAGGCCCCACAGACCCCATCAGCCCTACTGACCAGAATCTGCATTTGAACAAACTCCTCAGGTTATTTGCATGCACATTAAAGTTTCAGAAGTGTCAATTTAAAGGACTATACCACCTGGTTAATTCTTGTTATTTGCAGTAGTTGTTATTTGTTGTTGTTGTTATGTGTCCTCAAGCCAGACCTGACTCACAGTGACCCCTCCTTGGGTTTCCGAAGCAGTATCACTACGGAAGTAGATTGCCCCATCCTCCTTCCGAGGAATGGCTGGTGGGTTTGAACTGCCAGCCTTCTGGTTAGCAGTCAAGTGCCTTAGCCACTAGGCTACCACAGCTTATGTTCTGAAAACTCACTCTGAACACTGGAGTAGCGAATACTGAAATATTCCTCCTAGGACAAACACAGATTCAAGTTCCCACAAACCTTTGGTCACAACATTTTTGTGAACCAAACAATACATAACCTTGGTTTAGTGTATTACTGTTCAAAGTACCTTACTTAATACATATTTCTGGTCATTAACATTGAACTCATGGCCAACAGCAGTAGAACTCATGGCCAACAGCAGTATAACTCATGCCTGAATGAAGCTGATTTAACACATTTATTTCCTTTGTAAGGCATATCACAGCCTTCTTGTGATATCACAAGCTTAGAAACATAGCCCGTTAACACTGTACTTGGCAAGCACTTTAAACAGAGAAATCATCAACAAAAAGGATAAAATTTAAAAAACACGGCACTAAATAGACCGTAAAAAGAACACTTGTTTACAATATGAAAGCTGAAACAAGGTAGCAGAGCACCGCCTGCCTTGTTCAACCTCAGCTGGGGATAAGCGCATCGGGTGACTCAAATTTTCCACTGGTCTGCACATGTCTGAGAATGACCACAAAATCACTGAAAGTATTGATTTGGGGACAACAAATAAGTTCTAGTGAGTAGATGAATTTGCAGGTACGGAATCCACGAATAATTAGGGTTGACTATACATAGTGCGGCTGGCGGTTCAAACCCACCAGCCACTCCTCGGAAGGAAGATGGGCAATCTACTTCCATAGTGATACTGCCTCAGAAACCTAAGGAGGGGTCGCTATGAGTCGGGTCCGACTGGATGGCACACAACAACAACAACAACATACGTCGTGCAATTGTTGGTAAGAAGCTCTGCCTACGTTGAGAATAATGAACACTGGCTGAGTCCTGGGGACTCAGTCTTGAAACAGGGAGCCAGGCTGGTAAGTGGAAGGATTCCATCACAGAACCTATCAGTGAACAAAATCTTTTTTTTTTTTTTTTTTTTGCATATAAAGTGGTTGGCATGCAGACTACTACTGCTCAGACTTGTGATCTCCTGATATCATTTCTCTCAGTACTTTTACTGTCTCTTACCTTCAACAAAGTTTCATCTGTCCTGTGCTCCTTTCTCAAAAACTCTTGCCAAACAATCAGAGCTGGTAATATAAAGTACTGATGCAGTTAATGGCTATTAAGGTGACATCCCAGATATGCATAATGTTAGAGATCTACCTAAGATGACACTTTCATCCCACACAGCTAAATAGATGGTAGAAAATTTGGAGAGTCAGGGAGGACCCTAAGGCCATCTCTCTAACTTTAGAGTATTATTAATAAGGGTTGTATAGCATATAACTGGAAACATAGATATCCAAGTTTTTCTATTAGAGTAATTTGTCTGATAAATACCCTGGTAACTAAACATTTGCACATTTATTCCATTTCCTTCAAATAAGTTTTTCTTCTTCCCTTACGCCCTCTTACCCATTCATTTATCCATCAACAAATATTTGCTGACTATTTCTTCGATACTGAGCACTAGGGGTACAGACCTTTTCCTTTTCAAATATTCACACAAAATGAATATTAAATTAACTCCTACACTGTGGCATATATGATGCTACAGTTTTATGGGGACCTACACTAGGGGATTTGGCTTATTTAGGAAATCGTGGAAAATTTCACAGAGAGAGTGACACTTGAGTGGGAATGGAAAAGATGAACAGGAATTAATTAGGTGAGGAGAGGAGAAAAGAGGATCACAGGGGGAAGGAACAGTAGGTGCAGAGGCTCAAGGGCAGGAGAGAACATACTAGACTAAAGGACTAAATGGAAGTCAGTATAATGGGAGCACATGTAGCCAGGATGTTGCAAGGAATTGCTGGTTCGAAAGATGTGCTAAATTCCAGGCTATATTTTAATTAAAATTGGCCCCCAAAAATACTGTATCACATTTAATTGTGTGACACTTTGCATACCCCTTTGAGTGTTGAGGAGCTCTGGTGGCATAGTGCCTAAGGCACTTGACTGCTAATCAGAAGGCTGGTGGTTCAAACCCACCAGCTATTCCTCAGAAGGAAGGTTGGGCAATCTATTTCCCTAGCGATACTGCCTCAGAAACCCAAGGAGGCGTTGCTATGAGTCGGATCCGACTTGACGGCAGTGAGTTTGGTTTTTTGGTTTGAGTGTTGAGGAGTCTCTGAGTGGTACAAATGGTTAACATGCTCAGCTGCTCACCATAAAGGCTGGAGGCTCAAATTCCCACAGAGGCACCTTGGAAGAAAGGCCTGGTGATTTACTTCTGGAAAAAAAAATCAGCCACTGAAAACCCTATGAAACACAGTTCTACTCTGACACACATGGGGTCACCATGAGTCAGAATCAACTCCACAAAAATTGGTAGCTTGTTGAGGGTTGTAAGCCATTCTAATGAGCAAATTTAAATTAATAAGCTATTGGGTTATGGATATGGTTCTGGGGAGGCTGCATAAACCTGAATAAACTTGCAAAACCATGTAAGAAATACCACTTTATGGTTTCTATGTATTTTTCTTTTTCTTTTTTTTTAAGAAACACCACTTTAGTGTTCTTAACTCTAACAGCCCATACCTAAAACGTCATCTCAGTTGGACTTAAAAGATGACACCTCTATCGCTGCTGAACAAATCAGCTGAATAACTAGCTGGGCTTAGTCACATTTGGCAGGCTCCATCAAAGGGCTATTTCACAAGTAACTAATCCTGGGCCCTGTCTCTTTTCAGCCAGCAAAAATACAGTATCTACAGAGGAAAACAATGCAGATTAAAGGCAAGAATACTGTTGCTCAGTTGATAGAATTTCATGATATGCTTGGACATGGTACAGAAATAGAACATATTTTTAGGAACGTTTCAGTCATTTTTTGACAGGACTATTTGTTGACAATATTTGTGAGGCTTCTCAGGAAAATATGTTTCTATTCAAATATAACCTTTGGGCATAATTTCGTTTTCCTTCAGGCTTGCCACTAGCCCATACAGTGCCTGTGTGAGTGAGAAAACAGTGTTTCCTACAACAGGTGCTTGGCTTGGTGTCTGATTCATTGTCTGTGTGAATTAGAAAAAGCTATATACCCCAACTGCTACCTCCTGCCCATGTACTGTCACACAAGGGGACTATAAGCTATAGATGAGTTTCACTCACTTCCTTATCTGGACATTCTTGAGACACACACAATCAACAAAATCATGAAGGTAGGCTTGCTTTGCCTTTGATGTAGCAAATGGCTATCAGACTACTGGTATCATTTTTATGTTGATGATTTCTCATAGGAAAAGTAAAAATGAAAAAAATAAATAAAAGGCAAGGTTTGAAAATCACCTCTTCTTTTATGTGCCTTCCTAATATTTAACCACAATATATGACTTGGTGCAGTCTTTTGTACTGATGACAATTAGATCCTATTGCCCAAGTGGTAGTCTTATTTCTACAGAGTGGATCAGAAAATCTGCCCCCCATTTATTTACGAATAAGGTGACTATTCCTTTTAAAGTCTCTGCACTCTTCTCAGTGTTCAGCATAGCGCTGAACATCACACTAGAAGTTTAACTTTTTTTGAAGGCACTTTTCTGGAGTTTTCTTTCTCCCCAGTCGTAGTCTGTTGTTGTTGTTGTTGTTATGTGCCATTGAGTCAGGCCCAACTCATAGTGACCCCTCCTCGGGTTTCTGAGGTGATATATACCAGACCTCCTAATCGTATTCTAGAGGCCCCGAATTCTGGTTTTTTTGGTTTATGCCTTCAGAGGTGTCCCTGGGGGGTGCAATGGTTAATGTGCTACACTACTAACCAAAAGTTTGGAGGTTTGAGCCCATCCAGAGGAACCTCAGAAGAAAAGCCTGGGAATCTACCTCTGAAAAATTGGTCATTAAAGACCCCACGGAGCACAGTTCTACTCTGACACACATGAGGTTGCTATGAGTTGGAGTCAGCTCCACAGCAAGTGGTAAATGCTTTCAGAAAAACCAAGCTGGTAGCAGTCTGAAGTAAACTTGCTTTATGTTTCACATTGATTTTTTAAGTTAATTTAACTGATGAAGAACTTAGTGGAAAACAAACAGAATGGTTTGCTAGGAAATCTCTCCCCTTAAACCACTGAGCTCAGGAAAAATTAATGGCAACAGAGGAAAATACTGTGCTCAATTATGTCGATTTTCTTCTGTTCCTGAGTTATCCTTCTCAGTTACGTTGTCAGTATGCCAAATATTGGTCCCATTTAGGACAGCTATTAAACAGAGCCTGGCACCAAATTTAAAAGCACTGTTCAAGAAAACACATCTAACTGGTTCCATACAACTAGAATATTTAGAAATGATATAAAAAAATTCCAGACGTATCTAATTCCATGAAAACTTACTCTACCTGAGTTTCTCTACTGCACATTTGAGCTCTTAGATGTCTCTTGGATCTTTTTTTTTTTTTTTTTTTAGCTCTTCATAATTTATACTCCTCCTTTCTTTATAACATTGTCTTCTTCACTTTGAGGAAACATGATCTTTTTTTCTCAAATCTGCTTTCAAGATAAACAAAATGACATTTCTTTCTCACAATGTGCCAAGCTTTGTTGGGAATAAAAACAAAGAGAAAAAAGAAAAATAAATAAAGCAACAATTATTTAAAGCAGAATGAGGGACAGTGGAGGAAGCAAACTGAAAGTGTGTTAGGAGGTGACTGAGGGGTGGCCTACCAGGGTGGCATTTCACATAGGAATTAAGGGTCATCACTAATTTCACCCCACAAATACCTATTTTTCTATCTTGTTCTGGAAATTGTGGTCATGAGGCCACACAGCATGTTCTATAGCTAAGGGCTGCTTTATTCAAATATAATTTTTCTTCTTATTTAGTGGCAACTAGAACAAGTTTAGGTAATTTGGGGTTTGATCCCAGATCTGCCATCAACTAGTATTTTAGTCACAGTTAAGCACTCAGTTACTAACCAAAAGGTTGGAGGTATGGAGTCTACTCAGAGGCACCACGGATAAAGACCCAACAATCTGCTTTTGAAAGGTCAAAGCCATTGAAAACCCCATGGAGTGCAATTGTACTCTGACACACATGGAGGCCTCATGTGTGGGAATCAACTCAAAGGCAACTGGATTCAACTGGTATTGCCTTAATTATGCTGCAAACCAACCAACCACAAATCTCAAAGGCACACACAATAAGCAATGATATCTTGCTTATAGAACTGTGAGTTGGCTGGGGCAGCTCTGTTTAGGCTATGGGTCCATGGGTCAGCTAGAATGGCCCTGCTTCAGGTTGCCAGTCAAGGTCAGGCCTATTCCATGAGTCTGTAATGCTACTAAGCAGTGGCTACATAGACATAGCCATCCCACCTCATAAATTCCTGGAGGACAAACAGAAACATGATTTCTGTTAATATCAATGACTGGAACTAGCACTCCATGACTTACACTCTCATCCCACTGACCAAATGAAGTCACATGACCAAACCAATACTCAAAGCAGAAGTGGGAGTAGGGGAGAGAAGTTTCCTTCTCCCATGGAGAGCAGAAAGAAATGAATATTGACTGAGTAATAACAGAAATTGCCACAACTTTATTTCAAGTTCCAATTCTATCTCTATTGTTTTAATGTGTCAAATAGGGCTTTGGACCACATCTAAACCAAAACCCATTGTCTTTGAGCCAATACAACTCACAGAGACCCTATAGGACAGAGCAGAACTGCCCCAAAGGATTTCCAAGGCTGTAATCTTTATGGAAGCAGACTGCTCCATCTTTCTCCCACAGAATGGCGAGTGGGTTAGAATTGCCTACCTTTTGGTTAGCAGCTGAGTGCTAAACCACAGTACCAATGGGGCTCCTTTAGGACTGCATAGAGAGAAATTTATCCTGTGAAAGATAAAATCAAATTATTAACTATGCAAAATAAATAGACTTAATGATCTCCACGAAGATTATAATTTAGGTTAAGTATATTATTAAATCAATCAGATCCACAGCTGATCTCTATGGATGGCACAGGACTGGGCAGTGTTCAGCTGTCTTATACATGGAGTCACCATGAGCTGGAGGCTGACTTGGTGGCAGGTAACAATATTTTAAAACATAAGAATGTCAATGAGGGAAAAAAAACAATGTCAGTGAGGAGACTGTCATTGCTTTTTAGCTGCTCTAATGTTTTCATCAAGGAGCTCTGGTGGTCAAGTGTGTAAGGCATAGGAGTACTAATAAGAAGGTTGGCAGTAACCCAATTGTTGTTGTTATGTGCCATCGAGTTGGACTCAACTCATAGTGACCCCTCCTTGGGTTTCCGAGGCAGTATCACTATGGAAGTAGATTGCCCCATCTTCCTTCTGAGGAGTGGCTGGTGGGTTTGAACGTCCAGCCTTCTGGTTAGCAGTCAAGTGCTTTAGGCACTACGCTACCAGAGCTCCTAGTAACCCAATAGGGATTGCTATAAGTTGGAATCGACTCAATAGCGGTGAGTGTGGTTTTGCAATGTTTTCATCAGGGGACAGTGGTGGTTCTGTGGTAGAATTTTAGCTTTACCTGTGGCAGACCCGAATTCCATTTTTGTCTTCAAATACATTTACCACCTGATGTCTGCCAGTGGTGGTTTGTGTATCACTACAATACTGAATAGGTTTCATTGGAACTTCTAGACTAAGATGGGCTAGGAAGAAAGGCCTGGCTACCTACTTCTGAAAATCGGCCAGTGAAAACCCTATGGACCACAGTGGCCCAATCTGCAACTGATCATGGGTATGGTGCTGGACCAAGCATCATCTGTTGTGCATGGGGTCTCTATGAGTTAGGACCGACTCAATCAATGGCAGGTAAGAACAATAATGTCTCTTCTGGCATATGTGAGAAGTGGCCACAGAAGGCCAAATGAGCAGAGTCAGTTAGGTTGCACATGATCCTCTCCTACCTCCTCATTTTAGTTTTTGTCATTTGGGCTAAATTTGGGGCCAGAAAATTATACCCTGTTGGCCAAATATGGCCCACTGCCTACTTTTGTACAGCCTGCAAACTAAGAGTGAACTTTACATTTTTAAATGTTGTTAAAAAAATAGTAATATTTTGTGATGTGAAAATTATATGAAATTCAGTGGCCATAAAAAAGTTTTACTGGAACACAGCCAAGCTCGTGTATTTACATTATGGTCTATGGCTGCTTTTACGGTACAACAGCAGAGTTTAGTGGTTAGGACAGAGATCATATGGCCCACAAGCCTAAAATATTTACTGTGTGGAGCTTTACAAGAAAAGTTTGCCAACCTCTGGGCTAAATGATTCACTTAGATATAAAATCTGTAATCCTATATAGCTCTCAAAAGGGCTTGAACTGTCTATCTCTGTACTATGAGACAAAGAGATGGATGACAATATCCGATACATCCACTTTCCTCCGAGTCTGTATGACTCAGACAAGACAGGAAATCCAGACGTAATGCTCCCATTAACTCTTCCCACAGACTGCAACATGGATCCGCTATTTTCTATAATGAAGAAAGAAATAACTTCTTTCTTTTGCCTCTGTAAAACTTCACACTCTTCTTCTTCAGTGAAGAGCCATGGTTGGCATAGTGGTTAAGCACTTGGCTGCTAACCAAAAGCTCAGTGGTTTGAACCCACCAGCCGCTGCATGGGAGAAAGATGGCGCAGTCTGCTTCTGTCAAGGTTTATAGCCTTGGAAACCCATGGGGGCAGTTCTGCTCTGTCCTATAGGGTCACTATGAGTTAGTGGGTTTGGTTTTGGTTTGGTCTTATTTAGTGTGTCTTAGCACTTGCCACAGTTAAATGCTCAGTTATTCAATGGTTTATTGAAAAGTGTCCACGTCAACTTAGGTGTGTTTCATATCACATTTTTAGTTAATGGTAAAAATAGCTAAGTCCCTCGACTGACATTGATTTACATTTCACCTCAGTTGATGCCAACAATTTATTGTCTGCCTATTGTTTTTCACACACTTTTCTTTTTTAAAAAAAAAAAAACTTCATAAGCTTAGATTTTGATTTAATTTTGGATTATAAAAACAAATGTAGTCCCACAAGGGAAGATAGCTCTTGTTATAAACACACGTGTGTAGGATTGTAAAACTTAATGAAATTCGCAACCAAACATTATAATAAAATGGCCTTAAGACAGAAACAATCTAATCAGCCTCCAGTGAGTCACAGATGATCAGCTGGAATCGTACACAGGTGGCCAAGGGCACAAGGCCGTTGGCATTTTGCCTACAACACACAGGGGACATGTGTTTTATGACCCAACTCTACTTGCCTGTCGTGCTTTATTGTTTGCATATCTCTGTTAAAACCTGCCCTGGCAACGTATCTGCATAGAAATTACAGTCTGCAAATCACAATCATTAAGAGAAGTTAACAAATATTTCACTGCCCAAAAAAGGACCAATTCATTTGGAAAGCAGTGTCCAGATGAGGTAAGACTCAAGCTCTGCAGTGGCTGGCTGAGTTTTGTAGCTTTGAAACAGAGTGCCAAGGAGTAACTCCTCTGAGTACTTGTCTTAAAGTCTTCTTTTGGTAATTCTGGGAAGGAAGGAAACTATTTTCTTTGACTTGAACTACTTATTTTATTGAATTTAACAAAGTCATAGAGCAAGTTGGCATGGTTTTTTAGTTAATGAAATATAAATATCTGAGTAGCTTTGAGGAATAGCAATATGGAGACAGCTTTCCATTTTTCACCCCAAAATGAAATCATGAGCTGTATCGTATATCTTGGTAGGAGTTATGAACTCATTGAAATTACCCAGAGGGCCATTACTGAACTTGGCCATGCACTGATACTGAGTAAGGCAGGTGAGAAGTACAAGAACACTCCAAGAAGGTAATGCAAACCTCATCATGGCATTGGCTGATGCTAACAAGGAGAAATGTATGGGTTCATCAGCTTCATGAAATTACTGATGATACAGAAAAGTCTATTCAATTTTAAAATAAATTCATAAACATTTGTTATTATTTTGAGAATTAATAAAACTCCTGGGATTTTTTAATCACAACCACCACGACACCTTTCCTCCCAGTAACTACCTCCCAGGCATCTGTACTTCTTTCTTGAATGGCATTTAGATGGCAGAGTGGTCAAGAGCAGTCTCCAAAAAGCAAATCACCAGGGACTGAATACCATTTGTCACGAGTGTTCTATAACCTGAGACAACTTAGTTATCACCCCCATACCTCTACCTTTCCTGCAGAACAAAAAGGGGATAACAACAGTACCTACCCCTAAGCTTATGGAACTAACTAATGCAATGAGCCAGAGAGCAGAGAGCTTAGCACAGCTCAGCCTGACTGAAAGTGTTTGATGTTAGCTATTACGAATATCATTATTTGGTCTATATGTTTATGCATACACCCAGGACTCTAAAATCATAAAGTTGTCTAAGAAGAAGAGAGAAGGATGAGAACTGTTTATTGAAGATACCGGGTGAGGACTTGTTCTTATTGTTCTCTATTTATTACTATATTTAATTCTCCTAATGATTTTAAGGTGGTAGATATTATATGCACAGATCAGAATAAAAAAATGAAGAGCTAAGCAACTTGACTGCTAACCAGAAGGCTGGTGGTTCAAACCCACCAGCCACTCCTTGGAAGGAAGATGGGGCAATTTACTTCCATAGTGATACTGTCCCGGAAACCCAAGAAGTGGTCCCTATGAGTCAGGTCTGACTCAGTGGCACATAACAAAAACAACAACAAAGCAACTCAGAGAGTATCTATTAGCTATAAATTATTAGAGCTAATATCAACCACTTACTTACAAAGCTATGTTTGGGTTAAAGAGCTCGGGCTTTGGGTTTAAGTCCTACCTTTGTCCTTAATGGGAGCTCTGGTGGCGTAGTACCTAAGGCATTTTGACTGCTAACCAGAAGTCTGGCAGTTCAAACCCACCAGCCACTTCTCAGAAGGAAGGTTGGGCAATCTGCTTCCTTAGTGATACTACCTTGGAAACCCAAGGAGGGGTCACTATGAGTTGGATTCGACTCAATGGCAGTGAGGTTTGTTTGTTTTTGTCCTTAATAACTCTGTGGTCTTGGGCAATTTAATCTCTTTAAACTTCAATTTCTCCCCATGCAAAAAAGCAGATAATGACAGGCACTACCTCCCAGATATAGTGTTGTTGTTGTTGTTATTTGCCCTCGAGTCAGACCTGACTCACAGCGACCCCTCCTGGATTTCTGAGGCAGTATCACTACGGAAGTAGATTGCCCAACCTTCCTTGCGAGGAGTGGCTGTTAAATAAAATACTAACTCTCTCTTTCTCTCTCTCTCTCTCACACACACACACACACACACACAAATGTTTAACACAGTACTTGAAAGACAGAGATCAAGAACCATTAGCCATATCAAGAAAATGAACCACCAAACTACAGAATGGGAGAAATATTTGGAAACTATTTATTTCTTAAAGATTTAGCATCAAGAATTTGTAAAGAACTCCTACAATTCAGCAAAAAAAAAAAAAAAAAAAAAAAACCTACCCAATTAAAAAATGGGCAAAGGACTTGAACAGAGATTTATCCAAAGAAGATATACACATGGCCATTAAGCACCTAGAAAGATGCTCAATGCATTAGTTATTGTTGTGTGCTGTCCAGTTGATTAGGGAAATGAAAACCAAAAGCACAATGAGATACTACTTTGCATGCACTAGGATGGCTATTACTAGGAAAAGCAGAAAATAACAAGTATTGGAGAGGATGTGAAACTCTTGTACATTGTTGGGGGAGGGGATGTAAAATGGTGCAGTTGCTATGGAAAACAGGTGGGCAGTTTCTCAAAATGTTAAAAATGTAATTAGTACATGACCCAGCAATTCCACTCCTAGACACAGAAAGTACATTAATATTTATCAGGAACTGAGGAGAGAGAGGAAGGGGGAGTTATTGCTGAATGAATAAAGAATTTTTGTTTGGGCTGATGAAAAACTTTTTGAAATAGATATTGGTGATGGTTGTACAACATTGTGAATGTAACTGTCAATGAAAGACACATTTAAAAATGGTTAAAATGGTAATTTTTTTGTTATATATAGTAAAACCTATGAAAGCTGGAAACTGTGTAATTCAGAACTTATCAGAGGAAAAAAAAAAACTCAAATAATTTCCACTAATAGCAGTACTAAAGGGGTAAGTCTGCATCCTGTCAAAGGCAAAAAGCTTGTGAGACCTGGAAAAACAGGCAGTTTCATTGAGCTCTGGCTCTCACATTTTGCACTGTGTATTTGACAACAATAAAGCTTAACAAAAACAACACTTAGCCATTGTAATAGTCATTGTTATGCCTTAAGATCTGTGTGTGCCCATGGCTCTGTATTTGTCCCACACTTTATCACATTTATCACAGGATTTGTTGTAATGTTAACCCTTCCATCACTAGAATGTTAGCTCTGTGACATTGGTGACCCTATTTGTACTCATCACTGTTATTTCCTCAGCACCCTGTACTAAAGTTTTAGCATACATCAGGTATTCAATAAATATAATAAATGCTTGTTGAATGACTAAACAAGTCTGTATTTATATGTAAATCATCCATTCTTGTGTTTTAATTGAAAGTATAAAAAGAAAGCACTAGAAATCAAATTTTTAAAATAGTTTCCATTTATACGTCAAGGGCATTTTGCTTAAGAAAAAAAATTGTTCCAATTCCTTTATTAATCTGGCTTGAAGAACTAATATCTTATTGATGAGCCTACTCTTTGTGCTCTTTAAAGAAAGCAAAATAGATAGGAAACAGGAAGTGATTATCACCATCATATCATTACAACAATTAGCTCTTTCAAGGTGCAGAAAACAATACAGAGACCTCATAAATACTCTTACTAATACTCCCATCAAATCCATGATTGGGAATACTCATTTCTATTTTCTCAGTAAACAAAGCAAAGCAAACCATAATAAAAGCTGTTCAGAGAGGTTAAGTGACTTACACAAGGCCACACAGCAGAAATATGTTAGATTCAGTGTTGGAACACCACTTAGTCTGACTCTAGGGCCAGTATTAGCCACATCCTTATTGTCACCTTCTATTCACTAATTACAAATATTTACCCAGTACTTAGTAAATGAGTATTTTAGAAGAGGTTAAAACAATGTCAAGGAATCCTGGTGGTACAACGGAAAAACACTTGGCTGCTAACCAAAAGATTAGTGGTTCAAAGCCATCCAGCTTTTCTGTACAAGATAGATGTGGCCATCTGCTTCATAAAGATAAATAGCCTTGAAAACTCTATAGGTCAGTTCTACCCTGTCCTATACGCTATGAGTCAGAATTGGCTCAATGGCAATGGATTTGCTTTGGTTTTGGGTTAGAATAAAGAAGAAGGTGAAAAGTGCTAAGGAAAAATAGAGCAGTGCATAGGGATGGATCAAGTATATCCACAGAGGGATCAAGTATATCCATAGAGGTGGAGGACTGCTGTGTCGATGTGGTAGTCAGGGCAGACCTCATTGGGAGGATAAAATATGAGCAAAATACTGTGGTATCTCATGGAACAGTATTGGGTGACTAAGGAACAGTAAAGAGGCCAGTGTGGCTGGATTGGAGTGATCAAGGGGAAAGTGGCAGGAAATGAAGTCAGAGAGGTAACAGGGTGAGAGCAGAGAGAGGCACTGTGTAGAGCTTCCCAGTCCAAGGTGCTTTGTTTAGGATCCTGTCATAGGCTCCTAGGCTGCCATAACAAAAATATCACAAGATGGCTGGCTTTAAAGACAGAAATATATTGTTTCACAGTTCTGGAGGCTAGAAGTCTAAATTCAGGGCATACCCTCCCAGTGTTTACCTCTTTGCATTGGCTCTAGGGGAAAATCCTTCCTTGTCTCTTTCAGCCTCTGTCTTATATACAGATCCTCATTGTACAGTCTTCCCCATGTGACTCTGTTTTCATGTCTGTTGTCCCCTTTTATAAGACACCATTCAAAAGGCATTAGGATTAGCCCCACCCTACTCTGGTATGACCTTGTTTAACCTCACTGAGTCACAGGTACAGGAGTTAGAAGTACTATATATCTTTTCCGGGACAGAATTCAATCCACTGAATCCATCTACTTCAGGCCATAACAGATGGACTGATTTTCAGGAGGAAGTCTTGTGTTTGAACTGGCACAGTGATTGATTAACCCTTTCTGCAACTTATCTGGTGAAAAATAGACTCCTTAACAAATACAGTCTAGTCCATTATTCACAATTCCTTCTTGAGGACATATGGATGATTTGAGTAATCCCTTCTAATGTTTGGTATTCATGCCAATGGCAAAATTCCTTGTGGGTAAGAGAGTTAAGTTAGGATGCTCAGCAGCAGCTGGTCAGCAGGATCTGCTCAATCCATGGACATTACATCCTGTAAAGGGTGAAAGTTAGCTGGGAGGCTGCAAACCTATACATACCTGTCAGCCATACACAGAACAGTGTTAACTGAGGGAAGGGCTCTTTGGGGAGAATAAAAGGCAAGCAAAAACCACAAACACAACAACAAACTAAGAAATCCAAAGATGGATTTGGAAATAGCCTTGATATGTGGAGTCAAGAGCAGAGGTCAGGAGAATTTTTCTGTGAAGGGCCAGATAGTAAATATTTTAGGCTTTACTGGCCATGTGGTCTGTGTCGCAGCTACTCAACTCTGATGCTGTAATGTGAAAGCAACTATAGATGTGTAAGTAAGTGGGCATGGCTGTGTGCCAGTAAAACTTTATGTATAAAAACACTGGCAGCAGTTGGATTTGGTCCACAGGTGGTAATTTGCTAGCCCTTGAGCTAGAGATCTGCTTTACTATTAATACTAATGCTGTTACTGTGGATTAATGCTGCTCAATGCCAGGACTACAGTTGGTGTTCCTACTATCATCCTAACATAAATATTGTAACATAAGTAGTAGTATTCTGATTTTACAGATGAATTAGAAGAATTAATATTCAAAGAATTATTACAGTATTGGCTCAGAGAGGATAAAGTAAATTGCCTAGATCACACAGCAATAAAGTTGCAGATCTAAGAAGCAAATCATAGAACATGATTTCACATGCCACGTTCTCTCACAACCTACTGCCTCACAGAAGAGAGACTGTTAGCTCTTGGTCTGAAGCATGAATAAATAAATGAAATCAAACTGAAATTTTAGTCACTGTGTGTTCTTACATTTACAATGCCCATTTTAGCTCTGGGAAAGAACTAGAGAGGGAAAACATATTTCCATTGTGCCTCTTTTGGAATGCGTGTGAACTCCGATTCAGACATTTCAAAGCTGCTTGACTCTGAGGCTCTGGGTTTCTCTTGGAAACAATCTCTGCCTTTATGAATGACAGAGGGGGCTTTTCAGCTATCAGAGAATAAATTAACTTTCTCATTCAATGCAATTGGGTGGTAAATTCAAGAATGAAATGAACAGAGACAAATGCAAAAACATTGCTCAGATGTTATTAAAATTTAGAACTTGCACGGAAATAATGCCATCCCACAGCATCCACTCTCCACTGTGCCGTGCCCTCCTATCAATGGGCACTGATCATATGCTGGTCATTTCATACACAGAAATACCAGGTTCGGTCCTGACTCACGGCCTTTGCACCTGCTGTTCCCTCTGCCTGGAATGCTCTGCCTCAAGATTTTCATTTGGCTGGTGTCTCTTGCCATTCAAGGCTTAGTTTGGTTCTTGTATCTTCAGAGGCAATCCCAAACTCCCTAGCATAAATTTCACAGCCCGGTGCTTTCTCCACCACATTACTCTGTTTACTTCTTCATTGCCTTATTATTCTCTATCTTGCTTATTTATTTGCTTGTTTATCTTCTGTTTCCACTGGCCAGGCTGGAAATTCCACAGGAGCAAAGACCTTGTCTACTTTGTTCATCCCTGCCCATGGTGCCCAGAACAGTGCTTGTCACAGAGTGAGCATGCAGTGAACATTTATTGAGTGGATATATGCTGAACAGCATCAGCAAAGCACAGATAAACTCAAACTTAGTGCTGTGGAGTTGGGTCCAACTCATAGCAACCCCCCCTCTTGGGTTTCCAAGGAGGTATCACTACAGAAGTAGATCGCCTAACCTTCCTTCTGAGGAGTGGCTGGTGGGTTTGAACTGCCAGCCTTCTGGTTAGCAGTCACATGCCTTGGGCACTATGCTACCAGAGCTCCCAAACGCACAAATAATGAATGCTTATTATGTGGCAGCCACTGTACTGATCCCTTTATATGCATTCCCTCACTTAATCCTCTCAATAACTTGAGTTCCTCAAGAAATCATTACTCTTTAGATGGCCCTCACAGGTTTTAAAGATCAAAGTCTCTACTCACCCAAGTAGGATGTAAAACATTCTCTTTGTGGACAATATTATGCCAATTGACCTCTGTGTCCCTTGAAACTGTAGTTCTGAGACCCCAGGCTCAGTGACTCATTCCCTTGAGGTATTTGGTTGTGGCTAAGAAGTTTTCATAACTTTGCCCCACGTAAGTTTTATTACATTCATGGATATGTTTGTAGAACATATATGTGTAGAAATAACCTCTGTCAAACCCATGTGTATGTGTGTGTGTGTGTGTGTGTATTCACATTCATGGGTGCAGTCCCATTCACCTGTCCAGCCCTGTTCAACTTGCGTGTCTGTCATCTACCCACTCATAGATGATTGTTGTTACTGTTACTGCAGGACTGCATATGTGATAGTATTTACCTCTACTGCCGTTGACTCTTGTGCTTCTCCCTGTGACTTCCTTTGCCTTGATCATTTTGTAATGACCTCCCCCTTATCATATATTACCTTCCCCTTCACCCAAGTTATTAACAGTGTACCCTCTAGTTAGTGATTCACCCTCCCTTCCACTCACACCCCTGCTAACCTTCATAGAATGATTCTTTCTCTGTATAAACCTTTTATTTTTATGGTAGTGGTCTCATAAAATAATTGTCCTTTTGTGATTGGCAAATTAATTCAACATAATGTCCTCTGCATTCATCCATGTTATAAGGTGTTTCACAGATTAATTGTTATCCTTTAATGTTGCATAGCATTCCATTGTGTGTATGTACTGTAATTT
Organism: Orycteropus afer afer; assembly: GCF_000298275.1. Classification (NCBI taxonomy): domain Eukaryota; kingdom Metazoa; phylum Chordata; class Mammalia; order Tubulidentata; family Orycteropodidae; genus Orycteropus; species Orycteropus afer. The sequence goes on along the minus strand of NW_006921767.1, from coordinate 3,657,888 downwards.
GTTAATCCATTCATCTGTTGATGGGCACTTAGGTTGTTTCCATTTTTTTTTTTGCTATTGTGAATAGTGCTGTGATGAGCATGTATGTGCATATATCTATTTGTTTCATGACTTTTATTCCTCCAGGATATATACCTCCTAGTGGAATGGCTGGATCATAAGAGTCAACTATTGATCTCTCCCTATCCAGTGCAAAGAAGAGTGAAGAAAATCAGAGATAAGGAAACAATTAGTCTAAAGGACTAACAGACCATGTGAACCTCATCCTCCATGACCCTGAGACCAGAAAGGGTTCATTATAGGAGGTCTCAGATAGAGTGAGGAAAAAAAAATGTAACAACAGTCAAAATAATAAAAAAGACAAAATTTACTGGTCTAACAGAGATTCAAAAAACCACACTCACTGCTGTCGAGTCAGATCCAACTCATAGCGGCCCCTCCCTTGGATTTCCAAGGCAGCATCACTCCGGAAGTAGATTGCCCAACCTTCCTTCCAAGGAATGGCTGGTGGGTTTGAAACACCAGTCTTCTGGTTGGCAGTCAAATGCCTTAGGCACTATGCCACCCTCTAAGTAATAGTTAAAGTCTTGGGTATCCCCAAGGCTTTGGTCCTTAGCCATCCTTCTAGCCTGGAACTAAACTCACCCTTATGGTTCAACTTTCAGACAAAAGACAGACCGGCCTATATACTGAACAATAATACCAAGAGGTACACACTCCTTAGAACAATCAACCATACTTGATGAAAAGGGCAGCATTTGCTCAGGGATAAAACTCTGATGGCAGTAAAGGATAGGGAAGAATGATGAAGGGAAGTAGTAAATACTGGTAGAAAGTGGCAAGAGTGCTGTTACATTGTGGGGATTGCAATTTATGTCACAAAACAAAATACGTATGAATAATTGAATGGAAAACCAATTGAAGAAAGAAATCATTATTCAAGGAATGCCTTTTTTACCCTCTTTACAGACGCTACAACAGAGGCTTGGCAAGGTGAACCTCACAGGTGCAGTGCTGACAACTGGTATTTGCCATGATTCTGAACCAAGCCCATCGGACTTTGAAGTCATTACTCACACGATAATAAGCTGGAAGATTCCACTACGGAGTTATTACCCTTAAGGACAATGACTATGTTCTCATTAAGAGGAAAGATCCAAGTCAAGTAAGAGAACAGAACTATTTCTTACTCTTTCTCAGATAGCCTCACAAGCAGATTAGATTCATAGCGACCCCTCCTTGGGTTTCTGAGGCAGTATCTCTATGGAAGTAGATTGCCCAGTCTTTCTTCCAAGGAGTGATTGGTGGATTTGAACTACCAGGCTTCTGGTTAAGCAGTCAAATGCCTTAAACACTACACCACCAGAGCTCCCTGAATAGTCATAGGATTGCTAATTTCATCCAATTCAAAATAATGCTCAAGAAGTGGGGAGAGGGCAGGTGGTCTGCATGTTTCCCAAAGTCTAAGAAAGAATACAAGAGCATGAGTTGTTCTGGCATCCAAGGGGAAACAGAGCTTGTGTCATTTGTCTTTGCCGCATTTGCAAGGTGGGTTATTAAAGAAACACCACTGAGGAAAGGCAAGATTCTGATCTGCCCAGCCTGGAGGAGTGATCTTCTGTTTGAGTGTGATTGTTGTCACCTCTGTTGGTTTCATGGACTGTATTGAGAAGTGACACTTCATAAAGGCTTCTCCAATTCAGCCACCTCCATTTGGGCTTTTGGCACATTTGCTTTGAGTTTCTAGCTTTGATGTTGGTTCTTGTTGAGCTCTGGTAGTCAGTGGTGTGAGCTTGAGCAAGCAGGAGGAAAGCTTTGTGTTTGAACTCACACAGTGATTGATAAACCCTTTCTGTAATGTATCTGGTGAAAAATAGATGCTGCTAGGCCAAGCAGGCTCCAGATGGCCACAGGATATATGCCCCGTTTCCTGAGATGCTTATTTCAGGGGTCATAATACCCCTTCAGGAGATTTAGTTTGACATGTGACCATACTAACATGTGAAGCCAGGAAAGACTGCCTCGAGTGCTGTTTGCAAATTTGGGTGTGGAGCTTTTCATTCTGCAAATTTTAATCTAGGGTCACTGTGGTCTTCGCATGACAAATACATCCCAACAGAAGGAACAAAAGTAAATAAATAAACTATAAAACAATGTTTACAAGTCTCAGTGCCATCAAGAGAGAAGAGCTGCAGTTGCAGTGGAACACGTCCTTGGAGCTGAGAACCCTGCACTGGACCTCATTGATGGAGAGGGAGAGACACGCAGCAGAGGGATGGCAGTAGCAGAATCAAGAGGCAGGAAACAGAGGGGCACTGGCCCATGGAGTGAGAAAGCTGAGTGCCCTTGGGCAGAAGGTTTTCTGGTAGAGTGGGGTATACCTATTGGCAGAGCTAAAAGAACTTTGTAACACTTGCCTGAGCAGGGCAGAGGCCAAGGGGCAGAGAGGGACGCCTGAGGGTATAGCAGAGAAGAGACCTTCCTGATCCAAGAATTGTATCCTGAGAGAGTTCCTGAACCTGAATTATAACCTGGTAGCATAGTGGCTAAGACACTTGTCTGCTAACCAGACGGCTGGTGGTTCAAACCCACCAGCCACTCCTCGGAAGGAAGGTTGGGCAATCCTACTTCCGTAGTGATACTGCCTCGGAAACCCAAGGAGGGGTTGCTATGAGTCGGGGCCGACTCGACGGCACATAACAACAACAACAACAACAACAACTTCCCCTGAGAAACTCCATAATCATGAGAGAAAAGAAAAAAGAAACAGAACGTGTACAATTTATTTTAGTCTTGCAATTTTTTAATATTTTGTAAATGCCATTGTCATCTCCCAGACTTTGAATACAACTGAGTAGAAAGAAAGAAGAGAAGAAGAGATCACCACCACTAATTTTTCAATTACTATTCTACAGTTTATGAAACATGACCCTATTTTCCCAACATTTAGCAAGTAAAGCATTATTTTTATTTCTAGAACATCATTCAATATTTTAAAGCAACAGATATTTGCTCTTCTTTGCTATCTATTGCATTATTCCAAACAAACTTATTCTGGGGTACAGTAAAAATATTGTTATTGTTGTCAGGTACTGGCAAGCAGGTTCTCATAGCAACACCATGTACAACAGAACAAAACACTGCCTGGCCCTGCACCATAGTCATAATGATTGCCATGTTTGAGCCCCTTTGGCACAGCCACTGTGTCAATCCATCTCTTTGAAGGTCTTCCCTTTTTTCCACTGACCTTCTACTCTACTTAGAATGTTATCCTTATCCAGGCACTGATTCCTTATAACAACCTGACCAAAGTGTGAGAGACAAAGTCTGGCCATACTCACCTCTAAGGGGCATTCCAGCTGTACTTCCTCCAAGACAGATTTGTTTCTTATTTTGGCAGTCCATGGTGTATTCAATATTCTTTGCTAACACCACAATTCAAAGTAAAAATAAGACTACTCTCTATTCTCTTGCTTAAGTAAATAGAAGGGTGGTGTTTACAAGTATGTTTTTAATCAGACTGCTTTTATTATTTTTTTCTTCTTCTTTTATCTGCCAAATATGCTGCTAGTTCTTCAAGGAAGAGAAAGAAGGATGTGAAATGCAATTACATTAACAATGCTGCTTTATCCTTAGGTTCAGCCTTTACGGTCACTTTTCCTGAGAGTTATCCACCATCATGCAGCCCCATGGGTACTTTGTGGACTAACTGCAGCAACTGAGCCAGGCTCCTCTCATAACCTCAGAAACCAACCAACAAACCGACCAAATATACCACGCCTCACTTCTTAAGTATGTTTGTAGTGGAAAACTGGATGCAGATGCACAGGATTGTTCAATATTGATTGGGGCATATGTTGAAAAAGCAAATAAGACAAGGCAACAGTTGTTAACTGTAACTCAAGCAGTGCTATTTGGCCAGAGCCCATCGAGACATGGCTATCAGATATGTGAGTTCTAGCTAGTTTACCATTTCCTGTGGTTAATATCAGAGAGAAATTGTTACGTACATTGCAAACCAAAACCAAATCCATTGCCATTGAGTCAATTCCGACTCATAGTGACCCCCTTTGGGTTACAGTACTAGATTACCCTGTCATCCTCTGTGGAGCAGCTGGTGGGTTTGAACCTCTAACCTTCTGGTTAGCAGTCAAATGCCTTAGGTACTGCACCACCAGTGCTCCTGGGCAAACTGATTTTGATGTGCTTAGAATGGGCCCAGCCAATAGGTAGACTCAGGATTCCATTTTCCCATTCCTCATCCATGGCAGATATCACTAATTAATTGACACTCTTCTCCACTGAGTCATGGAATCCTCAGAATCTTCGCCACTGTTAGACCTGGGATCACATAAAAACTACTGAAGCTATCTCCAGGTGATACAAAAGCATTCTACATTTTTGATGGTTATGTTTCTGTGTATTATTCTAAGTGTTTCTCCTGGAATTCACACCCTTGTCTGTGTGGTTGCCTTAGTGATTTGCTTCTAATGAATAGAATATGGAAAAAGTGATGGGAATTTCCTTCCAAGATTAAGTTACAAAAGACTGTGACTTCTGTCTTGCTGGCACTCTCTCTTTCACCCTCCTGGTCTGATGAAACCAAGCTGTCCTATGAAGAGGCCCACATTGTAAGGAACAGAGGAAGTGCTCCAGCCAACAGTTTAGGACAGAGAGCAACTGAATCCTGCCAGCAACCTTGTGAGTGAGATTAGAAGTGGATCCTTCCCCAGGCAAGCCTTGAGATGACTGCAGCCCTGGCCAACACCTTGATTGTATCTCATGTGCGGCCACCACTCATTCATCAGTGGAGGCTCATATACTGCTATGATGCTGAACAAGTTTCACTGGAACTTCCAAACTAAGATGGAGTAGGAAGAAAGGCCTGATGATCTGCTTCTGAAAATCAGTCAGTGAGAACTCTAAGGATCGCAAAGTCCAATACATTGATTTTAGAGAAACTAAGAGGCAGGGGCTGACTGAAGGACAGCTAATAACAACAACAATACGTATTATGCATTGTTGGGAGGTATTGAGGTTAAAATGATATACAAAACAAAGTGTCTGCTCTCAAAGTATATGAGAGTTGAATGGAGGGAAGTTGGCAATTAACAAATAAATCTATCAGTGCAAAGACAGGTGGTGCTAAGTGCTATGAGAGACCATACAGGGTAAAGGTTTAGAGCTTAATGATGGAGGTTGAGGAATATGAGCTCCATTTTAGACATGGTGGTAAAGAAAGGCTTTTATGAAGTGCAATATGAGCAGAGGCATTAATGAAATGTGGAGAATCATTCAAATATGTGGGTGGAGTGTTATAGACAGAAGCAAGAATAAATGGATAGGGTGGGAATATTTGACATATTTAGGAACAGCAAATAGATGAAGAAATTAAAGATCTTTACTAAAAATCTACAGTCTGAAATTAATCAAACATGCAATCAAGATGCACTGATAATTCCTAGTGATTGGAATGTGAAAATTAGAAACAAAGAATAAGAATCAGTAGCTGGAAAACATAGCATTGATGATAGAAACCACACCAGAGATTGCATGACAGACTTTTGTAAGACCAATGGACTTATTCATTGCAAATAGCTTTTTTCAACAACTTAAATGGCAGCTGTACACATGGACCTCATCAAAGAGCATACAGAAATCCAATGGACTCATTTGTGAAGAGAGACAATAGAGAAGCTCAATACAATCAGTCAGCACAAGGCCAGAGGCCAACTATGGAACAGACTATCAACTGCTCATATGTAAGTTCAAGTTAAAGCTGAAGACAATTAACATAAGTCCATAAGAGCAAAAGTACAGCCTTGAGTATGTTCCACCAGAATTTGGAGACTATCTGAAGAATGCATTGAACACCAGTGACTGAAGAACAGGCAAGTTATGGGAGATATTAAAGTTATCATATATGAAGAAAGCAGAAAGTCATTAAAAAGACAAGAAAAAAAGAAAAGATCCAAATGCATGTTAGAAGAAACTCTGAAACTTGCCCTTGAAAGTAGAGTAGTTAAAGCAAATAGAAGAAATGATGGAATAAAAGAGCTGAAAAGAAGATTTCAAAGGGTGGCTTGAGAATACAAAATAAAGTATTATAATGACATATGCAAAGACCTGGAATTAGAAAACCAAACAGGAAGAACACAGTTGGCATTTCTCAAGCTGAAAAAACTGGGGGGGGGGGGAAACCCTAATTCAAGCCTCAAGTTGCAATAATGAAGGATTCTATGGGTAAAATGCTGAACAACACAGAAAGCAAGTAAAGAAGATGGAAGGGATACATATAATCATGGTATCAAAAAGAATTAGTCAACATTCAACCATTTCAGCAGGTAGCATATTATTAAGAACCAGTGGTACTGAAGGAAAAAGTCTAAGCTGTGCTGAAGGCACTGAGGAAAAACAAGGCTCCAGGAATTAACAGAATACCAATTGAGATGTTTCAGCAAACAGATCCAATGCTGGAAGTGCTCACTCATCTTTGCAAAGAAATCTGTAACATGGCTACCTGGACAACTGACAGGAAGAGATCTATATTTGCGCCCATTACAAAGAAAGGTGATCCAACAGAATGCAGAAATTATTACACAACATCATTAATATCACATACAAGTAAAATTTTGCTGAGGATAATTTGAAAGAAATTGCAGTAGTACATTGACAGGGAACCACTAGAAATTCAAGCCAGATTCAGAAGATAATGTGGAATGAGGGATATCATTGTTGATGTCAGATGGATCTTGCCTGAAAACAGAGGATACCAAAAAGTTGTTTATTTCTGTTTTATTGACTATGCAAAGGCATTTGACTGTGTGAATCATAACAAATTATGGATAACATTGCAAAGAAAGCAAATTCCAAAACACATAATGTGCTCATGAGGATCCTGTACGTAGACCAAAAGGCAGTTGTTTGAACAAAACAAGAGGATACTGCATGGTTTCAAATCAGGAAATGTGTGCATTAGAGTTGTATCTTTTCAATGTATTTATTCAATCTGTATGCTGAGCAAATAACCCTAGATGATGGACTATATTAAGAACAATGTGGCATCAGGATTGGAGAAAGACTTGTTCAAAACCTACACTATACAGATGACACAACCTTGCTTGCTTAAAGTCAATACTTGAAATGCTTACTGATGAAGCTCAAAGACTACAGTCTTCAGTATGGATTACACCTCAACATAAAGAAAATTAAAATTTTCACGACTAGACAGTAAGCAACAGCATGATACACAGAGAAAAGATTGAAGTTATATCAAGGACTTCATTTTACTTGGGTTCACAATAAAAAAAAATCACACACACACACACACACACACACACACAAAAACATTTTACTTGGGTTCCCAAGAGAACAGCAGTCAAGAAATCAAATTACATATTACATTTGGAAAATCTGCTGCAATAGACCTCTTTAAAGTGTTAGAAAGATGTCATTTGGAGGACTAAGATGTGCCTGACCCAAGTCATGGTATTTTCAATAGCCTCATATGTATGGAAAAGCTGGACAATGAATCAGGAAGACCACAGAAGAATTGATGCATTTGAATGACGGTGTTGGCAAAAAAAAATTGAACATACCACAGACTGCCAGAACCACAAACAAATCAGTCTTGGAGGAAGTACAGCCAGAATGCTCCTTAGAAGCCAGGAGGGTAAGACTTCGTCTCACATAATTTGGACATGTTAACAGGAGGGACCAATCCCTGGAAAAGGACATCAAGCTTGGTAAAGTAGAGGGTCAGTGAAAAAGAGGCAAACCCTCGATGAGATGGATGGATACACTAGCTGCAACAATGAACTTAAATATAGCAATGATTGTGAGGATGGCACAGGAATGGGCAATCTTTCATTCTGTTCTATGTAAGGTCACTGTGAGTTGGAACTGACTCAATGTCACCTAAGAATAACCACTATAGAAACAGCAAGAGGACCAATGTTGCAGGAGAACAGCAAGAAAGAAGTGGCTGGAGAGGAACTCAGGGAGAGGTCAGATCACACAGGGCCCTTTTATTTCACTTTAAGGACTTTAATTTTCAATCCCAGCAAAATAGGTAGCTGGAGGATTGACGTGGTCTGCCTTACTAGCATCACTTTGGTTGTTGCCTTGAGAATAGACTGTAGGGATTCAGTGATGGAAAGAGAACTGATTAAGAGGTATTACAACTGTCCTGGCAAGAACTGATGGTGGAATAGGGTGATTATAGGGGGTTAAGTCCCAGATAATTTTGAATGTAGAACCTATAAAACTTACTACATATAGCACAGGGGAGAAACCACAGTATTAAGGAAGAGGACATTGTAGGTATAGCTTCAGTTAACCAAGATGGGGAAGATTGGGGAAGAAGAGCTTGGCATGGATCTGCTAAGTGGACTGCACTAGTATCTACTCAAGCGACACATCAGGTGTGCAGTTGGACATACAAATGCAGAGCTCAACAAAGAATCTGTGTTGAAGATACTCAGATGGTACTTAAAGCTGAGACTTGATTAGGTCACCTAGAAAGTGAGTGGAGACAGAGAAGAGAAGAGGTTCAATGGAGTCCACTTCATCATTTAAAGGCCAGGAAGAAGAAATTGCTAGAAAAGAAACTGAAATAGAAAGTTAGAGAATGGTACTCTATAATCAGAAGTTTAGAAATACCACACAAAAATCCTAATCTTTGTGTTTCCATTTTTCTCTATTCTACTGAATGCTACTTCCATTTTGACCATGTGGATTATAACAAATCATGGATAAAACTGCAAAGAATGGGAATTTCAGAACACTTAATTTTGATCATGAGGAACCTATATATAGACCAAGAGGCAGCTGTTTGAAGAGAATAAGGGGACACTGGATAGTTTAAGGGAGCTATGTTGGCACAGTGTCTAAAGCATTTGACTGCTAACCAGAAGGCTGGTGATTAAAACTCACCAGCCACTCCTTGGAAGGCAGGTTGGGCAATCTACTTCCATAGTGATACCACCTCAGAAACCCAAGAATGGGTCGCTATGAGTCAGATCTGACTTGACAGCAGTGAGGTTTTTTTTTTTTTTTTTTTGGTTTGATGTAGTTTAAAATTAGGAAAAGTATGCATCAGGGTTATATCTTTTCACCATACTTATTCAATCTGTAAGGAGTTCTGGTGGCACAGTGGCTGAGGCATTTGACTGCTAACCAGAAGGTTGGTGGTTTAAAACCATCACCACTCTGCAGAAGAAAGATGGGGCAATCTACTTCCACAAAGATTTATCACCTTGGAAATCCAATAGAGGTCTCTATGAGTTGGAATGAACTTGATGGCAGTGGGTTTGATTTGTTCAATCTGTGTGCTAAGAAAATAATCTGAGAAATTGGAGTATATGAAGAACAACATGGCATTAGGATTGGAGGACGATTCCTTAACAACCAGTGATATACAGATGATACAACCTTACTTGCTGAAAATGAAGAAGACTTGAAGCACTTACTGATGAAGATCAAATGCTATAACCTTCAGTATGGATTACATCTCAACATAAGGAAAACAAAAGTTCTCACAACTGGACCAATAAGCAATGTCACAACAAATGAACTAAAAATAGAAGTTGTCAGGGAGTTCATTTTACTTGGATCCACAATCAACCTACGGAAGCAAAAGCAACAAAACAAACTCAACTGCCATGGAGTCAATTCTGACTCATAGCCTCCCCATTGGATTTCCAAGGTGGTAAATCTTCAATGGAAGTAGATTGCCCCATCTTCTTTCCATGGAGCAGCTGGATGAACTGCCAACATTCTGGTTAGCAGTCAAATGCCTTAGGCATTGTGCCACCAAAGCTCCTTACCTATGGAAACAGCAGGGAAGAAATCAGATGTCATCTTGCACTGGAAAAATCTACTGCAAAAGACCTCTTTAAAGTGTCTTTAAAGCAAAGATGTCACCTTGAAGATTAAAGTATGCCTAGCTCAAACCATAGTATTTTATTCACTTATATGCATGTGACTGCTAACCAGAAAGGAGCTCTGGTAGCATAGTGCCTAAGGCACTTGACTGCTAATCAGAAGGCTGGTGGTTCAAATGCACCAGCTACTCCTCGGAAGGAAGGTTGGGCAATCTACTCCCGGAGCGATACTGCCTCAGAAACCTAAGGAGGGGTCACTATGAGTCAGATCCGATTCCACAGCAGTGAGTTTGGTTTTTGGTTATATGCATGTGAAAGCTGGACAATGAATACTGAAGAAGAACTGATGAATTGTGGTGTTGGCAAAGACACTGAATATACCATGGACTGTATAGAACTTCTGGTAAGAAGAATGAATAAATTTGTTGTGGAAAAGGTACAGCCAGAATGCTCCTAAGAGAGGAGAATGGCCAGACTTCTTCTCTCATCCTTTGGCCATACTGTCAAAAAGGACCAGTCCCTGGAGAAAGAGATCATGCTTGGTAAAGTAGAGTGTCACAGAAAAAAGGAGAAGACTCTCAATGAGGTAGGCTGACACAGTGGCTGCAACAATGGGCTGCAACACATCACTGATTATGAGCATGGTACAGGACCAGGCAGTGTTTTGTTCTATCTTACATAGTGTGGCTGTGAGTCGGAACCAACTCAATGGCACCTAACAGCACCACACCACCACTTCCATTTCACTTAATATATTACTTTTTCATTAGTTGGTACAAAAGTCAGACTCTAGGCACAAAGAACTGCTGAAACTGTTTTCTTGCTCTAAATCAAGTCATAGGAAGGTAGCCTCAATGATATGGCGTCTCTACAACAATGAATTGTGAATGTAGGATGAAGGTCAGGCTCTAGGGAACCTGAGGGAAGTTTCAAGGAAACAAATGGGTATTCAAGGTGAAAGCCTGGTGAGGAGTCAAAATCAAGAAGATAAGCAAGCCCCAAATGAGCAAGCCCCAAGTTTCTGGGTCAGAATATGCAATGGGCAATGTACTGGTTACCTAGGGCTGCTATAACAAAGTATCACACACTGGGTAGCTTATAAGAACAGAAATTTATTGTCTCACAAATCTAGAGGCTGGGAGTCTGAGACCAGGGTGTTGGCCACGTTGATTCTGAGAACTCTGAGGACTCTGAGAAACTGTACCATGCCCATAAACAAGGGCAAAGCACACTGTGAATCACAACAGTATAATAATAATAGTGCATATATCACTTTTTACATGTGTGAGGCAATGGGACAAAGCCTCATTTTGACCTTGTTATAACTTATGAAGAGAAGTCATTATCTTCCCATTTCCCTATTTTATAGGCTTAGAGACATTGAGGCTTAGAGAAGAAGTTAAGTGATATGCTATGTTCTCACAGCCAGTGAGTATGGAAGTTTCAGTTCAAACCTAGAGTTTTGTTTCTTCACCCTTATAGTCTCTGTGGTTTAGAAAAGAGGGGTCAGGGAGAGTCAGTACTGGATGAAGTGGGGCCAGATGAATATGTGTTTGGAGGCTGCTTGGCCATAGGGGCCAAAATGAGGTAGGTATTGAGCCAATATGATGGCTGTATAATATGAAACATATCCCATGAACATGCACTATGATCTACCACTTCGGAATAGAATACCTGGCTAGCAAAAGAGATGTCTTGATAATTTATAAAGACTGGGTAGTCCCAGGGTAGTACAAATGGTTAATGTCCTTGGTTGCTAACCAAAAGGTTAATGGTTCAAATCCACCTACAAGAGCCCCAGAAGAAAGGCCTGGCAGTCTACTTCTCAAAAATTAGCCATTAAAAACCCTATGGAACACAGTTCTACTCTGACATGCATGGGGTCACTATGAGCCAGAATTGACTTAGTGGCAACTGGTGATAGTTCTGATAACGTGTTCATTCGGGACTACTGATCCAGGACAGTGACTGATAGTCTCACAGTTCCCTAGAGATGGAAGATGCAAAATACACACTTACTGAAAATTTGTTAATCCAAGGTAGCCACAGAGCTAGGAAATTCTCCATGTGTGGTTTTTATTACCTTCGCACAACGATTCAACAAGATAGATATTACCATCCATCTTTATGCGAGCCCTAGTGATGGAAAGGCTAAGTGCTCAGCTTTGATCTCACCCCCCCTCCCCCGGCCCCATTGGAGAAAGATGTGGCCATCAGCATCCATAAAAATTATTAATTAGAAAACCCTATGATGGGGCAGTTCTACTCTGTTACATGGGGTCGTGGGAGTTAAAATCTGCATGAATGGACTTAACAATATCATCTTACAGATGAAGACACTAAAACTCAGCTGAGTGACCTACACAAGTTTCCCTAGTACTAAAGGAGATGGATGGCGCTCTGGTAGCGTAGTGCCTAAGGCACTTGACTGCTAACCAGAATGCGGGTGATTCAAACCCACCAGCCACTCCTCAGAAGGAAGGTTGGACAATCTACTTCTGTAGTGATACCACCTTGGAAACCCTAGGAGGGGTCGTTATGAGTTGGGTCCGACTCATTGGCACATAACAACAACAAAGGAGATTGAGGACAGTTTGCAGCAGGCCCTGCTTGATTCCAATCCAAACCCAGGCTTTTCCCATATTCCAATGCTGCCTGTGGGAAAGGTATCCTTCTTCTTCCTGTTTTCAAAACCAGTACAAAACCAGATGCGTCTTTTCTTGCCACTTTAATCTCTTCCATAATAGTTTTTCCTCTTCCTCCCCAATCCCACCATAAAAGTTCTGGGAAACATACGAGCAGTACAGGCCAACATTTCTTTCCTTCTTTCCTGTTTTCCTCCCCTTTCAGTCTCTAAAGCACATCTGAAATGTTTTCCTCATTCCCTTCCCCCAAAGTGAAAGTTGCTGTCTTCTGGTTAATTCAGAACTGCAGGGATAAATTCTTGGGAAAGTCATGTGTTTTTTATTATTATGTTGTTTATTCATGTACATGAAACACATTTATATTGTTAAGCTATTCATGGAATAAAACATTCAAATGAAAAAACAAACCACTGAGTTTGGTAGTAGTCTTGAGAAACCAAAGAGAAGTCTACTAGCAAGCAGCACGTTTAACTCTTCTTGCCTCATTTCCTAATTCAGAAACCCTGTTGACCACCTTTCTCGGCTGAACACAGGTCCCAGCCTTCTCCATGTGACAGTCATCATGGAATTTGTTGTCAGCATTAGAAAGGAAATGAGTTGCCCTCAGAGCTTACTGGAATCACATGCAAAGTGAACAGTCAGTGACTATGGAGCAGTGGTTAAAACACTGGGCTGTTAACTGCAAGGTCGGTGGTTCAAACTCTCCCCCTGCCTCCAGCAGTTCAGTAAGAAAAAGACTTGGAAGTCTGCTTCTGTGAAAATTCTACAGGCAGTCCTACCTTGTCCTGTAGGGTCACTATGAGTTGGAATTGACTTGAAGGTTTTTTTGTTGTTGTTGTTTTGTTTTTAAATAGCAGACCCCCTCCAACTTTCCATTTTAAGCTCCTTATTGGGCTGTATACTTTCAATAGGTTGTGGGGTACTAATATCTATAAAGTACTGTGATCAAGCACTCAACAGCCTTGGTACTCAAAGTGCAGTCCATAGACCAGAAGCATTGGAGCAATTGGGAACTTGTTGGAAATCAGAGTCTCATCCTACTGAATCAATCAGGATCTGCATTTTACCAAGATGCCCAGGAAAATTCTCATGAACCTTGAAATTTGAAAAGCACTGCTCTGCTAGCTGTGTCAGATTACCCAAGAAGCAAGGTATGCAAGATTTACTTGTGCTTACTTACTAATCTGTAGTTAACAATTTCACATTTTTTCACCACATCAAAGATTCTTTTTCTACATATGGCTGGCATCAGTGTCTTTCCTATGCCCACAGAACCTTCCTACAGAATCAAAGCCTCTTTTCATCAAATTTACAATCCCTGACAATGATGGAGTACCCAGTAAGCAAGGTAAGCCAGGGCTTACTTGTGCTTACTTACTCATCTGTAGTCAACAATTACAATAAGCACAAGTAAGCCTGCCTCAACCTTGCTTACTGGGTTATTTGCACCTGTTTGCTAAGCTTTTTATTTAGGCATTTAATAGCCTTCCTGGCTGTATTTGTTGGTAGCTGCCATGGAGTTGGCCCCTAATGCATGGTAACCCCACTCCCAAGGGAACAAAATGCTGCTGGGTCTAGCACCGGCCCTATGATTGATTGTGGATCAGACTGTTGTAAGCCAAAGGGTTTTTCATTGGCTGATTTGGGGAAGTGGATTGTTAGGGCTTTCTTCCTAGACTACCTTATTCTGGAAGATCTACTGAGACCTGTTTAGCATCATAATAACAGGTTAGCTGCCACTGACAGATGGATGGTCGCTGCACATGAAATAAACCCCATCTCCCTCTTGGAAGGTGAGATCTCTACCACTGAACAACCACTGACCCATAAATACCTTTAAGGGACAAGTACTCACATCACTGTTACCAAAATGAGAATGCAAAAGCTCAGCCAGGTTAAATAATTTGGCCAAGTGCTCTGTTAGTTTTAGTGCTGTATTTGAACCCTGTTCCATCTGGCTTCAAAGTTTGTCTGTTTTCTATTCTCTTGCACTGCCTTCATTTTTTTTTTTTTTTTTTCTCAAAAAAGCTGAGCTTTGAGAGGAAATGAGAGACATGAATTTCAAAAGAGGAGACTCACTGAAGCAAGAATTGGAGGACCCAATAATCATTGACCAAGGAAGCATCTGGCAACTCAAAGACAGGGTCTCATAGGTGGGAGTGAGAAGGGCATGCCTGAGGACTTGGCCACACCTGTACATCCTAGGAAGATACCTGGGCTTTACTCTGTCTTTGACAGAAGTTGTACCAAAATCAGCATTTATCTTTCCCCTCTAAATCCTCCAAATTAAAGCTTATGGATGAGCAACCTTGAGGGCTCAGTTCAGCACACAGATGGGATTTATTTGACTTACACAACATTGGCCCAGATAACATTTTGAATTTTCCCTAACAGTTGAAATTACTTGCCAACATCTTTTAAAACTTTTCATTAAAGTATAAAACACATACAGAACAGTGCATACTTATATGTGGCCAGCTCAGTGAAGTTTCACAAAGAGAACACACTTGAATAATCAGCACCAAGAAGAAGAAACAGAACACTACCTATCAGCACTCCAATGCTCCCCTGTACTCCCTACATGTTGTTGTTGTTATGTGCCATCGAGTCGGACTTGACTCATAGTGACCCCTCCTTGGGTTTCTGAGGCAGTATCACTATGGAAGTAGATTGCCCAACCTGCCTTCCGAGGAGTGGCAGGTGGGTTTGAACCACCAGCCTTCTGGTTAGCAGTCAAGTGCCATAGGCACTACACTACCAGAGCTCCTGCTCCCTACATAAGGGTAATCAATAGCCTGACTTCCAATTCCCCTGATTAGTTTACTTACCAATATATATTAAAACAAATTGGGAGGTTTAACATAAAAGTCTGAGACTCCTGTCTTCTCTTCAAAAAATGCAACTATCAGGCAACATTGGGACCATGTGGTCACAGGGCAACAATCAGCTGGAGATGAGGAGCGGTTGCCCCCTTAAACATTTCCCATGCCTCACTAGCTTCTCTCATTTACATTACTATAAGCATTGGATTTTGAGATCCCTGCTCTGAGCCCCAGATTCTTTAAATAATTCTCCACCTCAGAGAGTTGAAGTTTAGTATTTATTAAACAAACAAACAAACAAAAATGAAAAACAAAATCTTAAGCATTTCTTAAGAATGGAAGTTTCCCTCACTGCTTGCAATCAAAGGGAAGCAGATTTGACTTTTTAACATACTTTTTTCTTTTCCTCTGTTTGGCATAGCTAGGCTATTTTTTGTAGAGGGCTTCTGAAATTCTCTTTCCCAGAGCACTATATCGTCTGCTGAGTTCCCTTCCCTGCCCCCCAACTTAAGAAAACCACTTCAATTCCAATGAAAGGAAGCACTAACCCCTGAGAGATACTATGGGTATGGAATGATCCCCTGAGGTGATACAAGTTGAAACTAAATTTAAGTAAGATTTTGATTAACGATTCTAGATTAATAAGGGAAAGCCACAGGCCAAATTTTGTTGACCTGGGGTTGATATAAATGAGGAGAGACACATAAAACCCCAAACCCATTGCCATCTAGTTGATTCCTATTTAAAGCAGTCCTGTAAGGACAGAGTAGAACTGCCCATAGGGGTTTCAAGGCTGTAGTATTTACAGAAGCTGACTGCCACATCTTTCTTCCACTGAGCAGCTGGTAGGTTCCAACCACCAACCTTGTGGTTGGCATCTGAGCACTTAACCACTGCACCACCAGGGCAGATTTTACCTTCCCCTAAAAGTTTCCAGTACTGAAATGTTAATGTTGAAGCTAGACATGTTGTTGTTGTTGTTGTTGTTGTGTGCTATCGAATCAGACCCGACTCATAGCGACCCCTCCTTGGGTTTCCGAGGCAGTATCACTATGGAAGTAGACTGTCCCATCTTCCTTCCAAGGAGTGGCTGGTGGCTTTGAACCTCCAGCCTTCTGGTTAGCAGTCAAGTGCCTTAGCCACTATGCTACCAGAGCTCCCATATCATTTGTTATTATCAAAATAAAACAAAAAACCCCAAACTTTTGTAGCCAGAGTGCATCCTGACTCGTGGTTACCCCATGTGTATCACATTAGAACTGAGTTTCATAGGGTTTTCAAGGGCTGATTTTTCTGGAACTAGATTGCCAGGTCTTTCTTCCTAGGTTCTTGTTAGTGGACTGAAACCTCAGATGTTTTGGTTATCAGCTGAGTGTGTTAACCATTTACATCATCTCCAAAACAAACTCAGTGTGATTGACTCCATTCCAACTCATAGTGACCCCCACTGGGTTTCTGAGGCTTCTTCACAGAAGTAGATCACCCCATCCTTCCTTTCAAGGAGCAGCTGCTGGGTTTGAACCATTGACCTTCTGGTTAGCAGCTAAATCTAGAGACTCACAATTTGTTATTCCTGTTATTAGGTGCCATCGAGGTGCTCCCACTCATAGTGACCCCATGTGCAACAGAATGGAACAGTGTCCAGTCCTGTGCCATTCTTACAATCCTTGCTATGCTTGAGCCCACTATGCAGTTTCTCTGTCAATCCATCTTGTTGAAGGTCTTCTTTTTCACTGACCCTCTCTTTACCAAGCACAATACCCCTCCAGGGAATGGTCCCTACCAACAACATGACCAAAGTAAGTGAGACAAAGTCTGGCCATTCTCGCTTCCAAGGAACATTCCAGTTGCACTTCTTCCAGGACAGACTTATTTGTATTAAGTAAGAGAGCTGAAAACAAATTCCTCAGTAAGAGAACGGTGGTCATCCCTTCTGGCTCTGTAATACACTAGTTTATGTAACACTATAAGGACAAAAGCTATAACTAACATAACAAGGCAGCCAGCTGATATATCTCACATCATTTCAAAACAACCCTTTGAAGTAGACATGAGAATTCCCATTTTACAGATAAGGAAATTGAGATTAAGCAAGATGCCCGAGTAGCCAAGTTAGTGCCCTAATCAAAGTTGTCTAATGCCACAGATCTGCTTTTAAAAACCACGCCCTATTGCATCATGCCCATGAAAAGAAGGATTTGGAGTGGGCCCTTGGTACTTGCTCCCTTCCCCCACCTCTCTAATTGGGATGATAAAGAGATAGTGGCGAAGTCTCCAGCTACAGAACAGAGCATTTTGTCTGGCTTCTCTTTGTCAAATGGCATCACATGGAAAGTATGAGGTATTGTCACACAAGTAATTGGCCACCTGGGAGAAGAACTTTGTAGCTTGTTGCAGCACTGGACGGCCTCCTTTGCATTGACTCTGGGTGACTCTTTACTAGAAAATGTCTTTGCTATGTTTTCTGTTCCAGAAAGATTGCTGCTAAAATTATCTGTGTTAGGAATGTGACAGAATTCTGGACCCTGAGTATTTGGTATGGAAATAAACAGGAGAGCTGATGATCTCTATTCAAGCTTAAATAAAACCGTATGAAGAGCTCAGCCTCACTCCCTCCCCTGCCACCCCCACCTCACCTCTTATGAAAGAGCAGTGAGATTTGGAACATCTATTACATTTCCCCCCTCTCTTTCCCCCATCCCCTGAAACAAGGTCCTCTTCCTCCAGCTGTGCACTGCGGTCAGCATATGCCTCTAACCTTTCCCAAATGTCCTGAGGCCTGAGAAACACCATGTACGTTTCCGCTAAGCTTCCTTCATAAATATTAAAAGTGTGTACATTTTCAGAAATGTAATTGGGAAGATTAGGATTCATTTGTGCTTTGCTCATCAAAATTCTGTTTTGCAAGAGCCATTTGATGTCAAGCAAGTCTTTTTACTCCTCTCCCACCCCTGACAATTCTTTTATCTTCAAACCAGGAAGTCGCATATTGCCAGCCGACTATGAACTGTAACCACAAAAAGTTGGAGTTTGGTTCAAAGCTTAGGACTCATGAGGCTTGGATATGTTTTAACCTTGGCAGAAGGCGAGCCTCACTCATTTGTGCGGAGGGAGACTTATGCCCATTGGTGGGGGGAGGGATCGTTGAGGGAAGCAGCTGTGTTATTAGTGACATGGCTGGTGGGTTGTTCTCACAGTCTGAGGCATGTGTGAGGAAAGTAGGCTTGTTCTGGGAGGTACCAAAGAGGGCTGGAAGAGGAGTTAGTTTCATTTTCCACTCAGATGCAGTTGTGGAAAGAATAGGTCAAGAATTTCTAGCTCTTTGTTTTATGCCTCCCTGTGCTCAGACAAGGAGCTCTGGTGGGATAGTGGTTAAAGCATTTGGCTGCTAACCAGAAACATCAGCATTTCGAACCCACCAGCTGCTCCATGAAAGAAAGATTGGGAAGTCTGCTTCCGTAATGATGTACAGCCTTAGAAACTCTATGGGGGTTGTTATGCGTCAGAATCAACTGGAGGACAGTGAGTTTGGTTTGGTTTGTGTGCTCAGAGATAAAGAGCAGTGGTTTACTGATTGTCTTACACAGAGAAAAGGAAAGCTAACACATACTGAGTGTCTCTTATAAATATCAAAATGTTGTCTGTGATTCTCTTTCATTTCATCTTCCATGTAAATTTCCTTATGACTCATTCTTTGTCTTTCTGCAACACAGAATAGTTTGAGTTTCCTGAACATACCTGTGGTTTTATGCCTTCCTCAATGTCTTTGCACATGATTTGCCTCTTCATGGCAAATGCCTTGACTCAGACTCGTTCTTGAGGTTCTTGAGTGCTATCCTTTGTGTAACCCAAATCCATTGTCATCATTATCATGTCAATTCTAACTCACAGCAACCCTACAGGACAGAGTGGAACTGTCTCATAGGATTTCCAAGTCTGTTAATCTTTATGGAAGCAAATTGCCTCATCTTTCTCCTAGGTTCAAACTGCTGACTTTTCAGCTAGCAGTCCAGTGCTTACCTACTCTGCCACCAGCGCTCCTTTATTGTGTTAAAAGCCTCCATTAAAATTGTATCTATATCTCTATCATCTATAGCCATGTTTATATGATCTCTATAATAAAATCTTCTTTGACAAATCTGGAGTTAATCACTCCCCATTTTGCTTCACCTCCCTGCTTTCTATATGGTTCTGTGATAGTGCTTTTCACAGGATTGTAAGCCTTTATAAGTTCATTAACCTTCAAGATCAGTGTTGTCCAATAGAACTTTCTGGAAATGGTCTATACCTCTATTGTCCAATAAGGTAGCCACTAGTCACATGTGTCTATTGAGCACTTGAAATGTGAGTGGTGTGCCTGAGGACCAGAATTTTTTATTTAATTCATTTAAATAACTGCATGTGGCTAGTAGATATTGTACTGCACAGCATAGATACAGAGTAACTTCGTGAGGATAAAGGGCCATGCATTACTTATTTCTAGTGCTTGACACGATGCTTGTCACATAGTAGGGGCTCAGTAAACACGAGTTCAACTACTTATTTATTTAAGACAATAATCTTTCCAGGCAGATATTATTAAGTCTGGTAATTTTTACTTTATATACAAAAACAAAACAGCAGCAGTAACAAGATTTAGAGAAGTTAAGTGATAGAGCCATAATATGAACCACAATCCGTTTAAAAATAAATCCTCCATCCTTTCTGTTTCCACTGGCTGTGTTTTGGTACCTGTGAATGAATTTGTATGTAAGTGGTTGCACACAAAAAATAGGCGGCGTCAAAATTTTATAGAATAGCTAATTATCTCCATACAATTAGACATGCAGAGACTTGCTCCTATAAAAGCCAATAGAAGGGGGGGAATGGGGGAAGGAAAGTTGGCACATTGCTTATACTTCTTCAGAATTGCGCACATATTTAAAGGATATATTGGCTAAATGGATCTCTTTTAAAAGAGAAGAAGTGTATCATAAAAGAGGTTATAATAGCCAGCAAATTGGGCAGCTGGTATGCAATTTGTGCTTGTTAACTTCCAAACATTGATAGCCTCAGCTTTTGGCAGATGAAGGACCAAAATGGTGGAGGTAATGCTGCCACCTACTGGTCATCATTCACAGTTAAATAGTTTTTCAAGATCTTACTGTATAAAACAGGAGCTCTCGTGGCTAAGGGCCTAAGGCACTTGACTGCTAACCAGAAGGCTGGCGGTTCAAACCTACTAGTCACTCCTCGGAAGGAAGGTTGGGCAATCTACTTCTGTAGTGATACTGCCTCGGAAACCCAAGGAAGGGTCGCTGTGAGTCGGGTCCTACTCGACAGCACATAACAACACTGTATAAAACACATTCCAGGTTAAGGTGGTAATCACAATGATAAACCTACTACCATGGAGTAGGATCTGACTCACAGCAACTCCTCCTTGGGTTTCCGAGGTGGTATCACTATGGAAGTAGATTGCCCAACCTTCCTTCTGAGGAGTGACTGGTGGGTTTGAATGCCCAGCCTTCTGGTTAGCAGTCAAATGCCTTAGGCACTATGCCACAGACCTCCCATCACAATGATAGATCATTTAATTTGTAATCATTAGTTAGCCTTGAACACTGAAACTAGTTCCAAAATTTTTCTAAATTTTAAAACAGAACATAAAATGGTTCAAAACTTTCTTCTTTGCAAACAACCATAACCATCAGGAACTTTTCAGTTCCTCCCCTTCCTCTTTCTTTTCCTACTTCTCCCTCTTCTCCTCCTCATTTACCAGGATTGCCTACTGAAATAATCTGATAATATTTATGGTTGGCCTTTCTTCGATTCACATTCTATCTCCTAATAAATGATTGCATTGGACTGTATCCTGATGGGACTAAATGTAACTATACACCCTGATCAATATTCTTTCTTTCATTTCTGGATCAAAACTGTATCTAGGTCAGTGTTTCTGTCTGTACCTGAAAGGATGTAGTTGGTTCAAACATTGGATTTTATAACAGTGCTCAGATACTCTCAACCTAAAGAAATCTTATGGGAAGCTCCAGTTACAACCTACTGGGACAGAGTAACTAAAAGATATGGGAAACCATGTTGCATCTTGATGAGCCAATACACTTAAACAGCAATATGAGACATGGGCTGTGGTAGTTAAGGTTGTGTGTCAACTTGGCTGGGCCTGGTTGAGTGGCTGGGCAGCTGGTGGTAGTTATTCCCCATGATGAAACCTGCAATCAACTCCATGGTGGGATCTACCACAAGCAGCTGAGTAGTTGCTTTAGGGATGTGGGAAGCATCCCATATAAGCAGCAGCTTTGGGAATGGTCTCTAGCTTATGTCATGCTCAAACTCTGCATGTAGTTGAATTGTTGTTCAGCAGTCTGCCATGCTCTGCCAATCTTGGGACTTTCAATGGACTTAAATCAATGGCCTGCTGTGTAGTGTGGTAATATTGGGACTGTGCCTTTTATTTGTCAACACGTAGGTTTTGTCAGCTTCAGCAGCCAGCAGCTGTCTGAGTGAAGAAAAGCCTCTGGCATCAGTATGCCAGGAGCAGGAGGCAGAGCTGAAGTACAAGGTTGAGGGGGCTTTTACCCAGCCCCTAGAGCCTAGTACTTTGAACTCAGACTTAAAGCCTCCAAACTGTAAGAGAATAAACTCCTGTTCGTTAAAGCTATCCCATCTGTGGTATATTCTTGTCAGAGCAGTACTAGGTAACCAGAACAATAAGGTTTTCATCATCTCTTAGTTAGCTTCTCTGGGTTCTAGATGGTATCTGGGATTTGAAAGGTAAATCACCACACTCTGTATCCCTCTGTCCCTACATGTTTAGGCAATTAGGAGTAAAGGATGCAATGTAAACTTTTGAGAAGTAGATTAAGGAGAGAAAAGAAGATTAAAGGAAGATATGTAGTTTGAGAGAAGAAGGACTGAGAATATGAGATATATTTTAGGGACACAAAATGGAATGAGAAGTGACTTCAAAGGATCCATTACTTCATCATATATTTATTGTATATTTTTAAAGGATCATTATGTGTCAGGTACTATGCTAAACATTTTAGAACTATCTCATTTGTTATTAATTTGTTGAAAATCACATATTAATAGCCTCCTCTCTGCCAGGCATTCCTCCGATTGCAAAGCTGAAATAGTAAACAAGCTAGCCATGACTCTCGGCCTCATAGATATTGTCTATGAGGAAGCCATTACAACAAGGTATGTTTAACTTATACAATTCATTTTTATCATTATTTGATTTACTTTATATAGTGAGAGATTGCTTTCCTTGTTAGCTTGAGATGAGGCAAAGACCTCTTGCAACCATAAAAGCTAAAAACACTGGATATTTTTTCCTAGTATCCCTTGCAGGTGGCCACAGACATGTGACATAGTTTCTACCAATCAGATAACACCTTGTCAGATTTGAGTAGGGTTCTTGTGTCTCAAGGAATCATCAAGGTACTCTATTTCTTCAGTGGTGGCTGTGGTAGGGATAGCAGTTTCTGAACTAGAATCTCTCAGAGGCATGGTTTTGGATATTTCTTCTGGCTGCTTGCTTTAAGCCTGATTCTCCAGCCCTTCCAGTGATGCTGGAGGTTCTCTTGTTATTTTTCTAGTAACTCCTTTTCTCTTTGATTTATCTGAGTCACTTACCCTGATGACACTGTGACAGGGAAAGGACAGGAGTGTAGGATCATCGGTGAGCAACACTGAAGGTACACTCAGGGTGACACCAACACTTAGATCTTAAAGTGGGAATTATCCAGGTTAAAAGTATTGGATGAAGGGAGCAGGAAAAGACGACTCCAGACAGAGGGAACAGCATATTTTAAAGCCCAGAGGAAATTCTCTGAGGGAAGAATTATTAGCTCACTTTTATGTAGAAGGAAACAGGCTAATGAGTAGCAAGTCCAGGTCTGATTGTAAAGTCCACAATTTTGGTCACCGTGGAATTCTTCCAATTAAGACCAAGAAATACACTTAATCTAGTGGTCTCCAATGCTATTTTTAAACACTCTTTGCTTTGAAGTTTACATAGCTAGAAAAATTCAACACATAAATGTACAATAAATCATCACAAAGTGAACACCCATTTACCATTGAGACCAAGGACTTAAAATATTCTAGATACCCCTGAAGATCCCCCCTGGCTGCCTCTCAATCAATACCCTTCTCTCCTCCCTTTCTCCAACATCCTGATTTCTAGCACCTTCATTTGGTTTAGAACTTTGTATAAATGGAAACATACTGTACTTTTTTTTTTTTTTTAATATCTAGCTTCTTTAGCTCACCATGAGTTTGTAAGGTTCATGATCTACTGAGTAGCTTGTTCATTTGCATTGCTGTACAACATTAATTGCGTACATTTATTTATCTCTTTTATAGTCCATGGACATTTGGGTTATTTTTAGTTTATGGTAATTACAAATGGGGTTGCTAAGGACATTCTTGTACATGTTTCTTGCTATATGTGTGAATAAATTTCTGCCAGGCCTACGAGTAGACTTGCTAGTCACACAGTGTACATATGTTCAACTTCACTGGATAATATCCAAGAGTTTTCCAAAGTTGTTATACCAATTTAAATTCCCACCTGCAGTTCATGAAAGTTCTGATTTCTCTATATTCTCTGCAACATTTGGGTATGGTCAGCGTTTGTAGTTTTAACTATTCTAGTGGGTATATAGCTATCCCATTATAATTTTAATTTGTATTTACCTGATGACTAATGATGTTGAGCAATTTTACATATGTTTTTTGGCTACTTCCCCAGCACTATTTATCAGATAGCTACTTCTTGACATATATTTTTAAGGATAAGTGCCTTTAGGAAGAGTGCATATGGTCTCCAAAGACAGTGTAGTCTTTTTTCAGCTCTCCAAGTTTATGATGCTCTTTGAGGGGTTTAGGTTAGTTCCGTAATAAAAATTCTGGTATATGGAGATATACGTCTGGTTCCCACACATTTAAGCAAGAGGGAACATAGCTACATTTTCTTAAGGTCAGTTTACTGACATCTCCAAAATAAAAGGCAACTTCTAAATGAATGGTGCTCTTAAAATAATTTGGTCAAAGGATTCCAAGTCCTATTCCTCTGGGATGAGAAAATTGAGTTTTGTTTTCTCTATTGTTCTGACAAACTTACTTTGACAGGCAAACGGGTTTACTGTAGGCTTTTCTGCTTTAATTTTAAAAATTTCTAATCAGAAGCAAGATAATTGTAATAAATGAAAACCATTCAGCTGGAATATAGTGTAGGGTACAAATATACAATAGCAATCAATAACAAATTATAGCTCTTGCTTTTGCATTTTGCCAAGTTTGTCTTATCAAGTCTCAATCAAGTTAAATCCCTAACTTTCATTATTTTCAACTTTAAGCTGTAATAGACTGATAAAATTCTAGCCTACTGTATCAATGTCATAATGTCCCTATTCCCCCAAAGATGTGGATATTAGCTGTCTACGACTCTTTACACAAAGCCCCTTTATATTAGCCAGGATTTTGGTTACAACCAATATGCACTGACTACAGTTATCTCAAGGAAAGAGAGAATTTATCTAAAGAATATTAGCTTAAAGACTGTGGGAGATTGGGGGATCAGACCTGGAAAATGGACCTGAATTCATAGGGCCATGGAGGCCTGGGCATCAAGGATTATCACAGGTTCACAGGGGAGGAAGATCAACACACAATGATGCTAGATCAGTTGAAGTCTGTCCCTGGGGAAGGTTATCTTAAACAGACACACATGGAGTTGAGTCTCTGTTGGAGTTAATTCATCTCATAGCAGCACCTATGTGAGTAAACTTTCCATAATTTGCACAATTTAGAAGCTGGAATTGGTCTCACTTGTGACCTAATTTGTGCATCATTGTTCACCTGACTAGTGAATTTAGGGATTTACCTGGTATTATTCTATAGCTGCTGGTTAGAGTTTTCTCTTACTTGAAACCCAAAAACTCTAACAAAGACACTAATAATGGTAGATACAGCCCAGCCTTGTGTTGTTCCTCTATGAAAAAGATGGAGGAAACACCTTTATGTTTTCATTTTGACATGTCCAACAAGAACTCCCACATTGGATTATTTTGCATCTCTGTCTTATGAATCACTCTTGCATTAATATATAAAGACTCTAGAAATCTGAGTGCTTTGGGTGAACTCTCAAAAGCTGCTTATTCAGTGAAAACCAAAACCAAACCAGGCCCACTGAGTCAAGTCCAAATGACAGCGACCCTTTAGCATAGAGTAAGTAGAACGGCCTCATAGGGTCCTCAAGGCTGTAAATCTTTACAGAACCAGGCTGCCTCATCATTCAGCCATGGAGCAACTGGTGGATTAAAAACACTGACCATTTGGTTAGCAGCCGAATGCTTTAATCACTATGCCACCAGAGCCCCCTGCTTATTCAGTAACGTGATATCTTATTGGTTTGAGACTGGGATCTCAGGGGCCCTATGGGGCTGCTGAGAAACAGTGAGCAAGAGGTTTCCTCTGCCACCACCTTTATTCAGAGTCATTCTGTTATTATCTGGTTTATATAGTGGCATTCCATTTAGTTTTAAAAAAGTGCTTTGTATTTCAAATCCACTGACTGCACTAAACTAGTATCACCTGTTACCACTTCATTTTAGTTCATTTAGACAAGAAAAATGGGTATCTACTAGATGTCTACCAAGTTGTGAATGCTAGACCACACATTTTTCAACTACGCAATCATATTTCATTCTTATCACTGAAGTAAGGTCACCTGTTGGCCTATCATTCATTTAGCACACTTACCACTAGACTTTTCTTTTTTAGTCCTTGTGAATTGTCATAAATTTGTCCATTTTATTAGATTCTCAAAGGGCTGGAGTTAGGTTGGGTTGATCCTCACTTTCTGCCTTAGGTTCCACTCTTATCTTTATTAGTCCCTTCCTGCTGCTTGCTTGGGTTAGCTCTGTTATTCTTTTTCCAGCATCATGAGCTGAAACACTTAACTCATTGGCTTTCAATTTTTTGTTTGATACACATTCTTAAGATGATGTATTCTCCCCTGAGTAGAACTTGTCCTTTACAACACATACGGATATTTTTTTGGTTATTTTAAGTAGTTTTCATTTGCTTTCTTTTTAAATTTATGATAAATACTAGAACATTTAAAAAAATTCTCAATGTGTTTTCAAGGATTACTCTTTTGTATTGAGGTCTAACTCTATCATACTATTGTCAGAGAACATGGTCTGTATGATCTAGATTCTTTGGTATTTATTGAGACTTGCTTTGTTACCTCAGATATGCTGACTTTGTTTTGAAAAATCATTGTTTCATGTGCTTCTGAATAGGATGAAAACTATTATGAGACTGGGAGCATGATACTAATCCATCATTAGATCAAGTTTGTTCATTGTATTTATACTATTTATACTTTTGTAAACTTTTAGTTCTTGATAAAGCACTTTGTGTGTGTGTGTGTGTGTGTGTGTCAGGAGGCTTAATTCTCCCTCTACGTTGTAGATGGGGCAGTGTCTCTTTTCATTTCTATTCATTTTTGACTCACGAGTTTTGAAATTCTATTAGGGGCATACCCACCCACTGCCATGGAGTAGATTCCAACTCATAGTAACCCCCACTGGGTTTCCAAGACTGTCAGTCTTTATAGAAGTAGATTGGCTCATCTTTCTCACACAGGACAGCTGGTGGGTTTGAACTTCCAAATGCCAAAAGCCTTATGCACTGTACCACCAGAGCTCTTTATTAGAGGCATACAGAATGATGTCATTAAATCCTTTATTCTTAATGGTTCTTTTAAAGTCTTGTCTAAATTATGTGATTTTCACATTTCCTACAATGGCTTTCTTGTGATTAGTGTTGGTCTCATACATATATTTATATTGTGTTAATTTCAACACTTCTGTGTCATTATGTCTTAAGTGTGACTCTTGTGAACTATGAATTTTATTTTATTTTTTATCCAAATCTGAAAACCTCCTATTTTTAACTGGCTAGTTGTTTCATTTGTATTATTGTGATTACCAATGTATTTGGATTTATATCCATCCCCTTACTTTTTTCTCGTTAACATATTTTTTTTCTTTATTCTGTCAGACTGGTTGAAAGTATAAACATTTATAGCAGAAGTGGTATTTGCACTCAGTCCTCCTTGTGTCTGGGACTAGATGTCTCCTAACTTGAGTGTATGCTCATCTCTATGGCAGGGCTGGGATAGGTGGCTTCTCCTTAGTGGCATTTGAACGTCTCTGCATATCCCTTTAAACCTGCAACAGCAGGATTTTTCAGTTATTTCTTTGCTTGATACTTCATTCATTCATTTATTCAGTCCTAAAACCCAAAAACCAAACCCACTACCATTGAGTTGATTCCTACTAGTAGTGATACCCATAGGACAGAGTAGAACTTGCCCTATAGGGTTTCCAAAGCTATAAATCTTTACAGAGGCAGACTGTCTCATCATTCGCCCATGGAATAGCTGGGGGTTCAAACTGCAAACCTTTTGGTTAGTAGCCAAATGCTTTAACCACTACACCACCAGTTAGTCTACAAATACTGGCTAAGGACCTGCTATGTACCAGGCACTGGGTGATCAATGTTGAATGAAAGAGATGTGATTTCTGCCCTTATGTTGCATATAGTCTAGTACAGGAGATAATCAATGCATATGTATGCACATAATTACAAATTTTACAATGATTTGTAAGATTATTATAAAAATTAGGAAATAGTTTGGGTGCAGGGAGAGAAAACAATGAAGCAAGGAATATTATGACATGGTGGTTGGGGCTGTGTTGGGAGGGTATTTTGAAATTAAAGCATGTGCAGTGTGGAGGATGTTGCAGCTCTCCCTAGTATACAATCTTTCCTACTTCCACACACTTTAACTAGGCAAGGAGACTACTGAGAATATACATTATATCTGACAGCTTTCCTCATAGTTGTGTACGATCATGAGATTCAATATCCGTGGGATATAAGCACAAGTGGTATACGCAACTTCTTGGAAGTGTCTTTAAGGAAAAGTCATTTTTCTTCTCTCTTCTAGTTTCTTAGAATGAATACATGATAGGTAGGACCAGAGCAGGTATTGTGGATCATAATGTGAACTTGACATTGGAGGCAGTGAGTGGTAGAGCAACAAGAAAGTAGGAGTCTGAGTTACTGGCAAAGAAGAATACCATTCCAGCCCTGGACCACTTACCCAGACTTTTCCATGAAAAACAGATATATTTGTACATTTTAAGCCAATGTACTTTTGGTTGTGAAGGAGCCCATAGAGGCACAGTGGTTAAAACATTTGACTACTAACTAAAAGGTTGGCAGTTTGAACCCACTGGAAGCTCCTTTGGAGAAAGACATGACAGTCTGCTTCCATAAAGATTACAGCCCTGGAAACCCTGTTGTTGTTGTTGTTGTTATGTGCCGTCGAGTCGGCCCCGACACATAGCGACCCCTCCTTGGGTTTCCGAGGCAGTATCACTACGGAAGTAGGATTGCCCAACCTTCCTTCCGAGGAGTGGCTGGTGGGTTTGAACTGCCAGCCTTCTGGTTAGCAGTCAAGTGCTTTAGCCACTATGCTACTTTTAATCTGACTATAAAGTCACAGTAACTTAGAATTGACTTGATGGGTGAAAGGTTTGTTTTTTGTTGTTGCTTATTGTGGTTGTTGTTAGTTGAACCTAATCACCATTAAGGGTGAAAACAAGGGTATTTCAGGCACAGGGAACAGATTGTTGAGGGTAGAGATTCTCAAACTTTAGCATATAGAAATCTAACTAGAGAGCTTGTTCAAAACATAAATTTCTGGATTCTACTCCCAGATATTCTGATTCAGTAGGTCAGTTTCTGTCGAGTTGATTCCAACTCAAGGCAACCCTATATGTATCAGAGGAGAACTGAACTTCATAGAATTTTAAATGTTTGATTTTTCAAAAGTAGGTCATGCCAGGCCTTTTTCCCCCAAGGTTGTCTGGGGAGACTTCAGCATTCAACCTTTCTGTTAGAAGCTGAGCATGGTAAGTGTTTTTGTCACCCATGAACTCTAAGTCAGGAGTAGGACCCAAGAGTTGGCATTTCCTATATGCTCCCAGAAGGAGCTCTGGTGGTGTAATGGTTAAAATATTCAGCTGTTAACCAAGAGGTTGGTGGTTTGAACCCATCAGCCACTCAATGGAAGAAAGAAGAGGCAGCCTGTTTCTGTTAAAGATTTATAGCCTTGGAAACACAATAGGTGTCACTGTAAATCACAATCCCCTCAATGGCAGTGGGTTAGCTTTAGTTTGGTATGCTCCCAAATCCAAGGACAGAGGTGGCCCTTGGACCACATTTTCAGTAGCACCCCTCTAAGTCTCTGAAGCAAAGCTAGCTTTGGAGAATAGTGGGTGATTAGGATGACAATGATGTCCCTGGGTGGTGTAACTGTTTTCTTTCAGCTATAATCCAAAAAGCTATAATCCAAAAAAGTCTGAATCCACCCATTGGTGCTGCAAATCAAAGGACTGACAATGTACTTCCGTAAGATTATACCCATTAAAAACCTTATGTAGTACAGTTTTACTCTGAAACATATAGAGTCACCATGAGTCAGAATAAATTTGACATCAACGGGGGTGGGGAATGAGGATGGAGTCGTAGGTAGGGGTCAGATCATACAGGCCTTTGTGGGCCATAATGTGACACTGGATTTTATTCTAAGTGCAGTGCAAACTTTTGAAGAATATTGAGCAGTAGAGTGACAAGACCTGTCTCCATGGCATGGAGAGTACCTGCAGTCAACTCCAGAGACCCGAGTGGTGGTTGTAGAGGTGAATTCAAGATATATTCTGGAAGTGAGAATAACAAATACTCTGCAGACTGGTTCAATGTGTGGAATAAAAAAGGAGGACTCAAGGATGATTCCCAGGTTTGTGTGATGGAACCATCACAAGATACTCCAAGTATATTCCTACAAGACAGACCACAAGCCAGAATTTTCAGGGATGGTAGTCCGCCACTCCCATTTGTGGCACTTTTTGAAGATGCCAACATTTGGATTAGCCCTCCACCCTAAGCTATTCATTGCCATTGCCCAACAAGCCTCTGGGCTGGACCCCACCCACTCTACATCTCTTTATAAGCATTTGTGCCTTAGATGTGGTTCAGAATTATTTTGTCTGTTTTCCAGTGATGATCTCCAGGACTTTCTTTTTTTGTGTATGTCTTCCTTTTGGCAAGGTGCACCCATGATTCTTCAGTTACAGGGCACAATGAGTTCTCAGAATCCTAAGGCTCTGGAAGTGTCTGGTGTCTGGGCCAATGTGTACAAATGGCCCACTTTCCAACACACTTAAATTATATCTCATTATAGACCAAATTTACAAGAAGAGTCAGTAAGCTTTCTTTGGTCTTCCCTCCTATGACTTCTTGTTGCCCACAGAATAATGCCTAAGTCCTTAACAAGGCCCTGTAGGATCTGTCCCCTACCTGTTCTTACAGTGCCATCTTGGCTTACTCTTCCCCAGTCTCTTTCCATTCAGCTATCCTGAACTTCTCTCAGTTCTCACACTAATTATGCTTTCCCCTACTTTGGGACCTTTACACAAGCTATTCATTATTTTGTGAAAGTCTTTTCCCCTGGGTGATCTGGCCAAGCCCCATATATTCAAGATCAAACTTGAGTAAATGTCACTGAGTACAGGGATATTTTTTTGTGTCTCCCCGTTCCCTTCCTCAGAACCCCAGACTTGGACAGACTTCCTTATCAAACACTTGATAAGTGGATGCTTCCTGAACAGTTACATTGCCAACCTACCATTATTTAGGAGTTCTGGTAGCCTAATGCCTAAGGCACTTGACTGCTAACCAGAAGGCTGGTGGGTTCAAACCCACTAGCCACTCCTCAG
>NW_006921767.1:3600302-3625410 GCF_000298275.1 Orycteropus afer afer | reverse complement strand
AACACCATTGCCTACTTCAGAAGAACTGGAAGGAATATTGTCTATAAAATCTCCAACTATTCTATGATTGTTTTTCAGCTGCCTAGATGAAAGTTTACTGCCTCTATCTTCAGATGGTAAAATTTCTTTCGTTGGAAAGTTTTCTGCTCTGGGGACTTTTATGATATTTTGTAAGCGTTAATGACATAATGCTACAGAATTTTGTAGAGTACTATAACAGAGAATTATCTATTAGAGAAAAATTAAAACCATCAAGCCTGTAATCAGGCCTTTAGAGAACTGCTGAACATTTCAAATGCAGTTTGGATTTCTGTAAAAATTGGCTTCTTATTTATACAGGGTTCCAAATAATATTATGTCTCTCATCTTAATGATCATCCCAACTAATATGCTCTGGTTTTCCATTTTGCAGAAGGAGAAATCAGGGGAGGGGGAGAGAAGATCAAGTCAGAACTGGAAAATCTAAGAATAGACTCTGCTTTCTATGTCTATTTATAAAGTGAAGAGAAACACTTTTAGTTCCTCAATCTTCCAAAATAGTTGACATACTTAAAGTGTAAATATTAACAACTATCCCAAACTCAAAGAAAGAACTAAAAAAAAGTTAATTTGTGAAAAGGCTGTTATTTGCCATCACTTCTGATCCATGGGGATCCTATATGTGCTGATTAAAACTGTGCTTTGTAGGGTTTCCAAGGCTGTGATCTTTCAGAAGATCAACAGGACTGTCTTCTGAGGCACTATTTGTGGGTTTGAAAAACCAACGTTTGTCTAATAGCCAAGAGAATAACATTTTGTGCCATCCAAGGACTCTTTGCTAAAAGGTTAGTAAATGACAAGTCTAGTGACAAAGGAGCTCTGGTGGTGCTGTGTTTAAGGTACTGGGCTGCTAACCAAAAGTTTGGTGGTTTGAACCCACCAGGCACTCTGCAAGAAAAATGATGAAGCAATCTGCTTTCATGAAGATTTATAGCCTTGGAAACCCTACAAGAGTTGCTATGAGTTGGAATTGAGTCAATGGCAGTGGGTTAGTAAATGACAAGTCCTCTCACTGACCCTTTATAAACCAGTTACCATTGAGTTGACCATGTGTTAGAGTAGAACTATGCTCCAGATGTTTCAATGGCTGATTTTTCAGTAATAGATTTCCAGGCTTTTCTTTCTAGGCACCTATAGGTTGATGCAAACTTCCAACTTTTCAGTTATCAGCCAAGAGTGTTAAATGTTTGGAACATGGCCCATTACAGATGTTCTTATTTAACGCTTCTAACATTACTAGAGAACAGAGATTATCTCTATCGGAAGATGAGAAAACAGGCTCAGAAGTTAGGTAATGTGCTCCAGGTCTGTATTTTAAAAACTATGAGGTTGGGAAGGAAGGTTGGGCAATCTACTTCTGTAGTGATACTGCATTGGAAACCCAAGGAGGGGTCACTATGAATTAGGTCCAACTCAACAGCACATAACAACAACAAACAACAACAGCAACATGAAGCTGGGATAGAAACCTAGATTTCAATATCTTATCATCTGTATTGTTACTACTAAGATACAAATTACTTAGGGTAGGCGTCTGCCCTCATAGAGTTTATATTCTAGTAGGGAATAATAAACACATGGGCAAGGTGATTCCACAGAGCTAGGTGCTATGAATAATATAAATGAAGCAAAGTGATAAAGTGACCTGGTGTGGATCATAGTAGGATAGGTTCTGTTTTATATCCATTTCAAATTACTGAAAAATTTCTTTATTGTGGAATTCAAAGTAGAGAGAACAGCAATACAAAGACCTATGTAACCATAAACAAAACCCTATGTAACCATAAACTCCACCACTCATCTGTCAGTTTGTTGTACTGTGGTGGCTTGCATGTTGCTATGAAGCTGGAGGCTATGCCACCGGTATGCCAATACCAGCAGGGTCACACATGGTGAACAGGTTTCAGCAGAGCTTCCAGGCTAAGACAGTCTAGGAAGAAGGAATGGGCTATCCACTTGTCAGAGAACTGACCACTGACAACCTTATGAATAGCAATGAAACACTGTGTGATGAATCACTGGAAAACTTTATGAATAGCCCTGAAATATTGTCCTAAACAGGGCTGGAAGATGAGTCACTCAGGTTGGAAGACACTCAGGATATGACTGGGGAAGGGCTACCTCCTCAGAGTAGAGCTGAACTTAATGACATGGATGGAGTAAAACTTTCGGGACTTCCATTTGCTTATGTGGCATGACTCAAAATGAGAAGAAACAGCTGCAAACATCCATTAATAATCGGAACATGAAATGTATGAAGTATGAATCTAGGAAAATCGGAAGTAGTCAGAAATGAAATGGAACGCATAAAGATCGATATCCTAGGCATTAGTGAGCTCAAATGGACTGGTTTTGGCCATTTTGAATCAGACAACCACATGATCTACTAAGCTGGGAATGACAAATTCAAGAGGAATGGCGTGGCAATTCATCATCACAAAGAATGTTTCAAAATCTTTCCTGAAGTACAGTCCTGTCAGTGGTAGGAAAATATCCATATGCCTACAAGGAAGACCAGTTAATACTACTATTACTCAAATTTATTCACCAACCACCAAAGCCAAAGATGAGGAAACTAAAGATTTTTTTATCAACTTCTCCAGTCTGAAATTGACCAAACATGCAATCAAGATGTGTTGATTATCACTGATGATTGGAATGCAGAAGTTGGATTTTTGCATTAAATAAGATGATCTGCAATCCAATAAGATGATTGGAAACAAAGAAGAATCACTGGTAGTTGGAAAATATGACCTTGGTGATAGAAATGACACTGGAGATCACATGACAGAATTTTTCAAGACCAATGACTTATTCATTTTAAATACCATTTCTTCAACTATATAAATGGTGGCTATAAATGTGGAATTCACCAGATGGACTACAAAGCTAAAACAAGGCCAGGAGCTGACTGTGGAACAGACTATCAACTGCTCATATGCCAGTTCAAACTGAAGCTGAAGACAATTAAAACAAGTCCACAAGAGCCAAAATATGATTTTGATTATATTCCTCCTGAATTTAGAGACCATCTAACAAATGGATTTGATATATTGAACACCAATGACCGAAAACCAGAGGTATTGTAGGATGACATCAAAAATATCATCCATAAAGCAAGCAAAGGGTCATTAAAAAGATAGAAAAGAAGAAAAGACCAAAATGGATGTCAGAAGAGACTCTGAAACTTGTCCTTGAATGGAAGAGAGTGGCTAAAGCAAATGGAAGAAATGACAAGATAAAAGAGCTGAACAGAAGATTTCAAAGAGCAACTTGAGAAGACAAAATCAATTATTATAGTGAAATGTGCAAAGACCTGGAGTTAGAAAAGCAAGCGGGAAGAACACACTTGGTATTTCTCAAGCCAAGAGAACTGAAGAAAAAATTCAGGCCTTGAGTTGCAATATTGAAAGATTGTATGGGCAAATATTGAATGATGTAGGAAACATTAAAGGAAGGTGGAAAGAATACACAGAGTCACTGTACCAAAAAGAATTGGTTGATGTTCATCTATTTCAGGAGGTGGCATATGATCAAGAATCAATGGTACTGAAGGAAGAAGTGGAAACTGCACCAAAGGAATTGGCTAAGAACAAGGCTCAAGGAATTGATGGAATATTTCATTGAGTTATTTCAACAAATGAATGCCCCACTGGAGGTACTCACTTGTCTATGCCAAGAAATTTGGAACACAGCTACCTGGCAACTGACTAGAAGAGATCCATATTTGTACCCATTCCAAAGAAAGGTGATACCACAGAATGTGGAAATTATCAAACAATATCATTAATATCACAAGTAAGTAAAATCTTGAAGATAATTAAAAAATGGTGCAACAGTACATTGACAGAGAACTTCCAGAAATCTATGGTGGATTCAAAAGAGGATGTGGAATGAGGGATATCATTGCTGATGTGAGATGGATCTTGGCTAAAAGCAAAGAATACCAGAAAGATGTTTAGTTATATTTTATTGACTATGCAAAAGCATCCGATTGTTTGGATCACAACAAATTATGGATAACACTGAGAAGAATGGGGATTCTAGAACAGTTAACTGTGCTCATCAGGAACATGTACATAGAACAGGAAGCTGATGTTCAAACAGAACAAAGGGTTACTGCATGGTTTAAAATCAGGAAGGGAGTGTGTCAGGCTTGTACCCTTCCACCATACTTATTCAATCTGTATGCTGATCAAATAATCTGAGAAGCCAGACTATATGAAAAAGAGGATGGCATCAGAATTGGAGGAAGACTCATTAACAACCTGCGATATACAGACAACACAATTTGTTGAAAGTGAGGATGACTTGAAGCACTTACTGAAGAAGATTAAAGACTTCAGTCTGCAGTATGTATGGATTACATCTCAACATAAACAAAACAAAAATCCTCACAACTGGACCAATAAGCAGCATAATGATAAACAGAGAAAAGATTGAACTTGTCAAAGATTTCCTATTACTTGGTTCCACAATCAACACCAATAGAAGCAGCAGTCAAGACATCAGATGACTTCTCACACTGGAAAAATCTGCTGCAAAAGACCCTTTTCAAGTGCTGAAGAGCAAAGATGTCTCTTTGAAGACTAAGGTGTGCCTAACCCAATTCATGGTATTTTCAATTGCCTCATATACATGTGAGAGCTGGACAATGAATAAGGAAGACCAAAGAAAAGTTGATGGTTGATGGTTTTGGAGAAGAATACTGAAAGTACCATGGGCTTCCCAAAGAATGAACAAATCTGTCCTGGAAGAAGTGCAGCTGGAATGCTCCTTGGAAGTGAGAATGGCCAGACTGTCTCACCTACACTGGTCATGTTGTCAGAAGAGACCATTTCCTGGAGAAGGATGATATATACTTGGTAAAGTCAACAAAAAAGGAGAAGGCCCTCAGTGAGATGGATTGACACAGTAGCTGCAATGATGGGCTCAGGTATAGCAAGGATTGTGAAACTGACACAGGACCAGGCAAGTGTTTCATTCTGTTGTATGAAGGGTTTCTGTGAGTTGGAGCTGATTTGATAGCACCTAACGACAATGACGATGACCATAAACTGCTTCAACAATATCAGCTCCTTGTCAATCTTATTTTCTCTGTACCCCCACCAACTGGAGAATACCAAACATCTTATATTTTATTTATAATTTTTCAATGTTTTTCTAAAAGATCATGGAATTTTTCCCTTGTGTGATAGTTGGAGCTGTGTGTCAACTTGGCTGGACCCCAGTTCTGTGTGGTTGTTCCCATGATGGGATCAGATGACTGTGTTCTGAGTGGCCAGTCTGCCCAAGGGGAGTTTCCCTAGGGTGTGGCCTGCTTCCAAGATATCCAGGGACATCCTGGGAAGAACCACATTCCTGGAGAGATTGGAATCCTGGTGTGCGGACTACAAACTTCTGTGAGGGAGCAGTTCACCGCTCGGCCTGGAGATCTTGGATTCGTCTTTTGTTGGAGCCAACAACTAGCGCACTGCCTGACAGCTTTGAATCTCTCGGCCCCCCACGTTTATGGAAGCTAAGGCTGTCGCCAGCCCATTTTCCTCCAGAGACTTGGACTTGTCGGCTTCTATACGCTTGTGAGCTATTTTCCTAAGATAAATTTCTCTCTCTCTCTCTAAATATATATATATATATATATGTATGTATATATACTTGCTGGTTTTTGTGTTTCTCTAGAGAACCCAGTCTAACACACCTTGTCTATAAAACTATACTTCCCTTACCACACCCAGAGAAAAGTTAATAATTTGTGGGAATATTTTAGGTTTTCTGTTTTGCAGAAAGCCTGTTAGGGAGGTACATTTGGATGAGATCTGATTGAGACAAGAAGACAGCACGGAAAGACATGGGGGACAGTTTTACAGGGTGACACAAAAAGAAGGCAAGTCCTGAAGCCCAGAAGATGTGAGAAAGGGTTGGAGCCATTGAAGTTTTCCTGTAGCCTTTGGAAGAGTTTTAACTCATTCCCCAATCTGGATCAAACTCTTTCCAGTCTTAGTACTTTTGCTTTCTCTTCCTTTCCCTCCACTTCTTCCCCCTCTTCTCTCCCCACCCCTTCCCTTTTGAGTTTGATCTCAAGCACACAGCAATAGTGGTGGATTGATTTTATGCTATTTCATGACACACCATCATCATTTGTTCATGTGTGGCCTTTTCCTGTGCTATTAATTTATTCATAATTATGTAGTAAGCACCAGAAAACCACCAGCAAAAAAAACCTAAGACCTCAACATTCCTTCTCTCTGGCTCTCCCTATTGGAGGTAACCATTATGACAGAGAAATTTCATATTATTTTAGTATACCTATGTGTATTTCTCAAAAGTATGCTATGAAATTTTAGATCTTTTAAACCTTATAGAAATCATGCTGTTTTTATTTTTATTTTTTAAGAGCTTGTTTTACGTTCAATGTAACACATACACTTAGTTTCATTCACCATTTGCCATGTCCAACCCTAACCCAGTCTCCTCCCCTCCCTACCCTGCAACCCTCCCCCTGTGCCCCTCATATTTATGCACTCCTGTTTGTCCTGCATTTCCTCAATTTGAATGTTGGTCCTCTGGTGTCCCAAGGTCTATTGCTCTAAGGGATGTATTACCATAGAGTATGTGGGTGTGTCATCCTGGGTTGCATGGTCTGCATGTACATCTTATTAACTATTGGGCTAAGAGCCAGCCCCTGGGAGTGAGTTTTATTCCAAGCATGGAATATATTCCAGGGCTATAGTATTAGGGGTCTCATCAGACTCCATCTGACCAGTAATTCTGGTCATTATTGAGTTTTTGGATTATGTTCCACGTTTTCCCTCCCACTCTGTCCAGGATCTCCAGATTTGATCCTTTCCTGAGTGGTTGGCATTGGTAGCCAGACACCATCTGGTTCTTCTGGTCTCGAGGGCCATCGTGTCCTAGGGTTGATTGCTTCTAAATGCCTTTTTTTTTTTTTTTTTTTGCGTTCTTCTTCACTTTCGATGCTAGGAGACCATTAGTTGCATCTTAAATGGCTGCTTGAAAGCTTTTAAGACCCTAGTTGCTACTCACCAATGTAGGATGTGGAGCAACGCTTTTGTGTATTTTGTTGTGCCAATTGAGTCTGGTGTAACCCAGTACTGTGGTCCTGAGGCAGTAGATTTATTGGATCTCTCCCCCATAGTGTCTGGCTGTCTGTGAGGGATTGCTTTGTGTCTGTCTTCTATTGTTTCTGTAAGGACTGCAGGTATTTTGTATCACTGGTGTCTGTGCAAGATTAGCCTCAGCTGAATCTATCCTTGGTCTAGAGTATACCTCTGTTCACTTACCCCTCATGCTGTTTTTAAATCTTAATACTGCTCAGACTCATCTGTATTGTTGTGTATTGCTGTATTTTAGCTGTTTCATGTCTTGAATCTTCCACTGTTCAGCTATCCACTCTTCTGGTGAAGTATGTTTGGATTGTTTTCACGTTTTTGCTATTGTGAACACTATGAACCTGAATGCAACTTCCCCATTACAGAATATGGATTCCACTACATTTTGTTTACACTTCTATTTTCTCACATCTTTGACTCCCCAAACATGCTGTTTTCTCTATCCTTTGGGCCTTTACTCTGCTACTTTCTCTATTCAGAATATAAGTCTCCCTTCTTCACTTGGCAAATTCATATTCATTCTTCAGTTCTTGTCTTTGACAACCCTTTCCTCAAGAAGTCCTCTCACCCAAGTCTATGTTTGGGTCCTTAGGCCTCTGTCTGGAGGCAGCACACTTTCCTGTTTTCAGCATTCCCTATCAGACTAGAAGCAATACGAGGGCTAGGAAGATGCATTATTCACTGTAACAGTCCCTTGCATATGTTGGGCACACATTGTTGTTTTGTTTTTGTTAGTTGCCATTAAGTAGGCCCCCGGAAGGAAGATGGGGCAATCTACTTCTGTAGTGATACCACCTTGGAAACCCAAGGAGGGGTCATTAGGAGTTGGCTTCGATGGTAGTGAGTTTGGTTTTTTGGTTCAGACTCATGGTGAACTTATGTATAACATACCAAAATATTGCCTGGTCCAACATCATCATGATCACTGGCATGTTGGAGGCCATTGTTGCAGCCATCATGTAATTCCTCCCAACCTAGGGGACTTATCTTGAAGATTTGACATTGGACAATGTCCTGTCATAATCCATAGGATTTTCATTGGCTAATTTTTGGAAGTAGGTTGCCAGGCCTTTCTTCAACTCCATCTTAGTCTGGAAATTCCACTAAAACTTGTTCATCATGGGTGATGCTGATGATGTTTGGAATATTAGTGGCATAGTATCCAGCTACCCAGAAACATAAAAGCCCATAGTACAAGAAACTGGCAGATGAGTGCAGGGTTAACACCTAACCAAAAACCTATTGTCGTTGAGTGGATTCCAACTAATAAAGACCCTATAGGACAGAGTAGAACTTCCCCATATGGTTTCCAAGGCTGTAATATTTATGGAAGCAGGCTTCTACATCTTTCTCCTGTTGAGCCATTGCTGGGTTCAAACTGCTGACCTTTCAGTTAGCAGCCAAACACTTAACCACTAAGCCCCTTTGATTAGAACACAGTAGGAATTAAAAAGTACTTGCTTTCTGTTTGAGTATCAATGACTCGACAATCGTTTATCTAGAATCTAACTGAGAATAGTCTCAAGTTTCCAAAAATTAGCCAGATACTAATTTTATTGAACAGAAGGCTGAGGAAAATAATGCAGGCTGTACTTAAGGCCAGTGGAGACTTTTCTCCCTCCTGCCATTTTCTTGAATTGAAGATAAGGGACTACCAGGGAAGGTGGACCTGACTTTACCTCTGAGAAATAGGTGGAGAAACTAGAGCGGAGGGAACAAATACTTGGCGTGGCAAGCTCTTCTGTGCCTGCTTCCTGCATGGGACACACGGCAACTTGCAAGAACTCAGTGAAGCAGAGTTAGTGAGGGAGAGACGGTCACTGGCTGCACCTGCCTTTCTAATGTTCTTGGGGAAATATGCTCCTCCAGTAGATGCCACCCTCTCACCAATCTCAAATCCTATCTA
This sequence comes from Orycteropus afer afer, assembly GCF_000298275.1. Classification (NCBI taxonomy): domain Eukaryota; kingdom Metazoa; phylum Chordata; class Mammalia; order Tubulidentata; family Orycteropodidae; genus Orycteropus; species Orycteropus afer. Next base: position 3,616,335 of record NW_006921767.1, on the reverse strand, counting down.
AGTCATTCCTCATCCTCATGAAAAGGGAATAAAGAAGGGTGGGGAGAAAACCACAAAGGGTTTCTCCAACTTTGAAGGGGAGTGGAAGTTTATTCTTCTCTGAAGACTAGGGAGTAAGTATACCTTCCTTTATTATGTATTGAATGAATGAATAAATAAATAAATAAATACATGACCTGTGGGTACTTGTTTTTATTTCTGCCTCTGCCACTGCAGTGTAAGCTTTGTTCTTGGAAAATGATGGCAGTTACATTCATGGGCAGCCACAAGATTCAAATCAGCTTTTTGGGCTTTTCAGCACTGTTCTAAGTGCTTTCCAAGAGTGATGCATCTCATCTTCATGGCAACGTTCTGAGTAAGCAGCATGACGGTCTCTATTTTCAGAAAGGGAAACTAGGGCACTGAGAGGTCATATAGTATGACCAAAGTTAGACAGCTAGTAAGTGGCAGATTTCTGAATGGCTACTTGACAGGAAGCATTCTCTTTAGGAAAGAGCCCCAATAATACATATGGAGCAAAGAGTGCTCCTAAAGAGAAAGAGAAAGAGAAATAAAGAAAGGAGGAACCAAAGGCAAGTATCACCTATTCTATAACTCTTCCATGTCCACTACCTCCACATGATCAAAGGAGAATGGAGAGGGGCAGGGAAAGTTAGAATATAAATAAATAAATAAATAAATAAATAAATAAAGGGCATAGTATTTTATCAGGAAGTTATCTGACCATGGAATCTTGGGATGGGAGGAAAGGGGATTGACCTTTAAAATAAAAAAGGTGCCACTGAGTTGACTCCAACTGTGGCAATTCCATGCATGTCAGAGAAGGACTGCATTCCATAGTCTTCTCAACGTTTGATTTTTGGAAATAGATTTCTGGATTTTTCTTCCAAGGTGCCTCTGGGTAGACTTGAACTTAGGGAGCCTTTAGTGTGGTATATTAGTTATTGTCATAACAATGTTGCATAACAAACACACATAAATTGTCAGCGGCATATATTTTAATAAACATTTATTAAATTCACACATCTGTGGGTTGGCTGAGGTAGCTCAGCTATATGTATCTACTCTGGTGCCCAAGATGGAGGAACAGTAGATTCCTGTGATATGTTCTTCTTATGACCATGACAAGGAACAAGAAAGCAAGCCCAACCACATTGCACATTTCAAGCCTGTCATTGTCTCATTGGTTAATGTCTCATTAGCCAAAATGTATTACATGACAGAAACCAAAGTGAAAGGGCAGGAAGCACACTTTGCCCATCATTAGGGTTGTTGTTGTTGTTGTTATGTGCCGTCGAGTCGGCCCCGACTCATAGCGACCCCTCCTTGGGTTTCCGAGGCAGTATCACTACGGAAGTAGGATTGCCCAACTTCCTTCCGAGGAGTGGCTGGTGGGTTTGAACCGCCAGCCGTCTGGTTAGCAGGCAAGTGTCTTAGCCACTATGCTACCAGAGCTCCCTCTCATTAGGGTAGACATCTAGTATTTCCATAGTGGAGTGAAAACTTGGGAGCAATAATTCCACCTACCACAGAAGCCTGAGGTTAATGTAACCTTGGTTTGATTTAGGCTTCACAGGATGAGTGGTGCTTTCTGCCATTTCTGGGAGTGAAGCAGGGATGTTTCACCTCCTGGCTTTTACTTTATTTCTGTTTTGCAAAGCCACTTAACAAAAATTTTGAGTCAAGGGTCCAAAAAACTCTTAAAAACTGTTACATTACCTCAGACCACTTTGAGAAATATCTCTATGCTTACTTGTTCTTTCCTTGGATGAAGAACAGCCAAACATAGAAGCAGCATTAATATTCTTTTGCTGGCATTTTTCAGTCCAACGTTCCCAGGCAGGCTTTCTGCCAAGCCTTCCCTCTGCCCATTTGAAATTGAAATCCCTTGAATAAGACTCAGTGCCACCTTTGTCCAAAAACCTCAAAAGCCCTAGTCCATGTAGATCCTCCTTGAAATTATAAAAGGGCATATTACTGTGTAGGAAGATAAACTGTGTTGAAATAACATCCAGGGTGGTTGTTAAACGAACTCAGGAAAACTGAGACATTATTCACTGTTAGAGTCTGTCCTCAACTCACCTCTCAGGCAGTAAGTGGGGAAAGAAGCCACGTGTCAGGAACTGACACTCTGGAACAACTGATTCAGCTTTTAGGATCTTCAATGACTATCTGTACATGAAAATAATGTAACTTACCATCTTTTAATAACCTTTGAACTATTGTGCCAGGCACTTAAATAGGTGTGCTTAAAGCCTGTGCTTGAAGCCCCTTGATGGTACAAATGGTTAATGTGCTTGGCTTTTAACTGAAAAGTTTGAGGTTCCAAGTCACTCAGAAGTGCTTCAGAAGAAAAGTCTGGTGATCTGTTTCTGAAAAATTAGGGCCCGAAAACATCATGGAGCACAGTTGGGCTCTGACACACATGAGGTTGCCATTACCTGAAACCACCTCAGTGGCAATTGGTATTTATAGAAAGCCTTAGCTAAGAAACTTAGAGTGAAGACAGGAAAAATCTTGGTCTCATTTTCAGATTCAGTGACCTATTTTGCTGCATGACCTTAGGAAAATCACTTGACTACTCTCAATTTCAATTTTTACATCTGCCAAGTAGAAATAATCCTATTTGTATCTTAGGGTTGTTTTCAGGATGCAATCAGAAGCATGGGAAGATCCTTTGAGAACTAAAAGATCCAACGTAATGTAACCTTTGAAAATCAGAAATGCTCTAAGGAGTGATACAGTGGCACTTTGTGACTGATGAGGGATTTGTTTCAAGCTTGTGGCCCAATTAGAATTAAAAGGAATTTACAGGCAACTACTCCACATTTAGTATGAATTCGCTGGTGCCAAACAGCTCATGGAGGTGGGAATGTGGAGTGGAGAGACAGAAAACACACAGACAACATGATAAAACAGCCATACTCTGCAAAGAGTATCCTCAAGCAAGGTTAGCTTCTGTAGACCTGAGTTTCCTTATTAATAAAATGAGGACACTAATAAGAACTACCTCACAGAATTCTCATGAAGATTAAGAGAGAGAAGATGGGCAAAGCATTTAGCACAGTATCTGAAATGCATAAAACCAAATCATGTTGAATTGACTCATCATGACCCTTCCTTGGGTTTCTGAGGCAGTATCTCTACAGAAGTCACACTCACTTACTCACCACTGTCCAGTCAGATCCAACTCATAGCGACCCCTCCTCATTTCCAAAGCAGTATCATTACTGAAGTAGATTGCCCAACCTTCCTTCCAAGGAGTGGCTGGTGAGTTTGAACTGCCAGCCTTCTGGTTAGCAGTCAAATGCCTTAGGCACTATGCCATCATTTTATCTATGTTTTAAAAGGCAATTAGATTTCTTTTCTTCAATAAAGACAGCAAAGTTCTGATATTCTTTGTTCTCTATCAGCTTTAAGAATAGTGGATTTTTATTCTTTATTTTTCTGTGTGGAATAAGAGCTATGAAGGTTTCTGAACAGGAGTAGCTGTGGAAGATTAGCCTGGCAGCAGTATTGGGAAGGAATGGAATGAGGTCAGGCAACAGTTAGGAAAATTATTAAGACATTGCTTTAATGATCTCTGAGAAGGATGTATGTGAAAAATATGATTGAATAAGATGATAAATGATGGAGGAAGGACACAGAAGAAATAGATAGAATAAGACCAAGGACATAGGACTTGGTGATAAATGTGTACCCACCTATCTGTCCATCTTCTTTCCATGGACCAAGGCAGATAACACCATTTGGTCACAGTGGTCCCTCCCACCAATCAGTCACTACCCAGAGTCCTACCATTGACTCAAAACTGGCACATTTCATGTGTTCTCTCTAGGGATGGGATAGGGGTTACTCTTGGAGAGGGGACTTTTCTAGAAGGAGGAGTTAAGGAAGAGGAGGCTGAATATGTTGACAAATCCCAAGATGGAAGTTGTTGAATATCTTGTCTGTCTGTTGAACCTATGAACCTTGTTGCAGATTTGAGCTCATAGAATGGCCATAGGGTGAGGACCAGGACTGAGTAGCAAAGAAAAGGTTTAGAGTAGTCTGCAGGATGATGATGATGGATATTGTTTGAGCAATTATGTCCTAGGCACTTTGCAGGGGTCCCTGGGTGGTGCAAAGTGTTTTTTCTTGGCTACCAACCCAAAGTTTGGTGGTTCAAACCCACCCAGCTGCACTGTGAAAGCAAGTCCAGCTGATCTCCTTGCATAAAGATTACAGTCAATAAAACCCTAAGGAACAGTCCTACTTTGTAGCACATGGGCCACTACGAGTCAGAGTTGACTTGACAATGATAGGTTGAGGCACTCTGCTAGGTGTATCACATACCTTCTTTCATTTGATTCTTTGAATGATCTTATGAAGTTAGTCACACTATTATCTCTGTTTTGTAGATGGGAAAACTGAGGTAAAGTAAGCAGCTCAAAATTACTTACTTATTAAGTGGCAAAAATCAGAATTTGAAACTCAGCAGTATGACTCTGGAGCCCAAGCACTATACTAAATTGAGCATTATGAGCATGCTAAGGAAATGATGGTTGTGTGCTGTCAAGTTGATTCTAATTCATAGTGACCCTGTATGACAGAGTAGAACTGCCCTAGAGGGTTTCCTATGTTGTAATCTCTATAATAGAAGATCACCAGGTCTTTTCTGCTACTGAGCAGCCTGGGTTTGAACCACCAACCTTTTTTTTTTTTTTTTTTCTAGCAGCTGAGTGCTTAACCATTATGCCCTCAACAGGTTCTTATAGGTGGATAACACACAATCAATTGGAATGTGTGGTGAATTTTGCATTCATATCTAGAGCTTAATAGTTATTTATTGAATTCACCGAAATGTGTTTTTATGGAAACCAAAACTGAAGAAAAATGGAACCATTTCTTTAACATAAACTAGGGACAAAAAGCTTTAAAAATGCCCTTTTTAATAAGAAGAAGGAATACTCTACATGTCTAACAGAGAACTGATTGTAAATGCCACAATGAAAAGTTGTCTTTTAAGTAATTATATTCTCCTGAAAGTTACCTTCTGATTGTTGACAAGTTAAGAATAATAGAATCTATTTTTATATATGCGTATGAAAACCTACCTATTTGTATTATGTTGTTTAGTCATTATACTAAACACTGCTGTAAATTACACAAAGAATCATCTAGCCAGAAAGCAGTCAAGCAAATTCTTAGAATGATTTGGCTGTCACATCATATTCCTTTGATTCATTCTTATTTTTTACTTTTCAGGTTTCTTTCTAATGAACCATTTAGTGGCGCTTCATAGTGAAGCTTATTTATTCATCATAAAATAGGAGGACTTTGTAATCAGATGTGATTTCTTAATATATTAACGTGTTAAATTTCCAAAAGAAACACCTTACCAGGGTAATATCACTCCATACCCACGTCTCTATTAAATAAGACTATTTCCTGATGAATAGTGGGTTTCAAGAACGTTCCCTTTCCTACACAATAGTGCATAACACTCACACAGTTAAATGTTTATTTATTATGTAATCCATGACTTGTAGGATTCATTTTCTGTTTCATGTTTCTTATTAGTGTCAGTTGCAATCTATTACTTATATATGAATACGGAAGATCTAATTTATGACATGATGACACACAGTAGATACAGTGCTTCTATTTAGAATTGAATGAAACCCCTATATTAGTTTTCTGTGTTTGCCAAGAAAAGATTCTAGGGATTGAACTTAGATGATTAAAGCACTTTTTTTTTTTTTTATTAACCCCCCTTTCCTAAATTGTTCAACTTTTAGAAATAACACTGGCTGGCCAATGAAAACACTTTTTGATAATGGCTAGGAATTTAAGATAAAAAACAGCTGGGCAGATTTTTTTTTTTTTTTTTTTAAGACAAAAGGAAACAACTTTGAACTATATAGACAATGTCATTTAAAGCCAAACAGATGTGGTTTAATCTTGTTTTTGATCCTCTTGTAGATTTTTCTCAAAATGCCTGCATATGCATAGAAATGATGACTTTCAGATGTTTAAGCATAATTTGTCTCTGTTAGAATATCACCTTGGTACATAGATCACGTACACCAAGTACTCCAAGTCTTTGAAATGGACAGCAGGGTACTAGGGAGAATTTATGTTGGTCTTTTAGTTTGGTCCAATAATTCTGTAAGAAACTTAAGTGGGGTGTGTGTGGGGGAAGCAACGGTGTTCATGTAATGTCATTTTTGTAACAAGAAAGTCATGTGTTCTCCTGACTTCAGTAAATCAAGGTGATGGCTTCAAATCCTAACACTTAGAAATGCTTTTAAGATGAATCATGTCCCATGAACACTCTAAAAATATCACACACGGTTGATTTGTGCACCGTCTTGTGTCCCTGCTGATTATTATCCACTTATCATAAGATATCCTCATGTATTAGGGTTTTCCCATCCCAATGCGACAAGAAAATCACTGGAGCAAAACTATTTTAAAATGTGAAATAACATCAGTCAGAGTGGGAAGGCACCTACATATTCAAATCCACTTTCAACTTCAAAGGCCTTTAGAGTTGTTACCTCAGGCATCAGCCAAAAAGTTGAAGAGCTGCACAGATAGAAATTTTATAGTTTTTTCTTTTATACCACCCTCAACACCTAAACGGGTGTAATGGTGGAGGGAGAAGAAAGAGTACATGAAACATGTGGAGGGACTTAAGATCCTCAACAGGAATCATAAGGAAAAGGAACTCTTGGGGCAGAGGATGCTGGGTTATTAACACCAGCACCTCCAGATGACCTTGGGGAAGGACAGGGACAGCACTTTCTACCTAGTTTCTATAATTTTCTCCCTGGCCAAAGCCCTTGAGAATATTTAAAAGGCCACATCTGGAGTAGGAGGAAATTAGATGCATGTATTTGTTGGCAAAAATTTGGAAAGAGAATTGTGTGTGTGTGTGTGTGTGTGTGTGTAAGGAGTGTGTGTGGATGTCTTGGTTGGGGGGAAGTGAATAGAGGGAGAGATGGGGTGGGGTAGACTGATGGGATGTTGGGGTTTGGGATTTTGTGTTTGAATCATTGGGAAAATAGCCCAATGGCTCCTATCAAAACACCAAAGGAGGATCCAATTTATAAGCATTCAAACATTTTCTAGAACTTGGTTGGCTCTCTGACAACAAAGTCTTCTTCTGTGTAATGTCTCACCCCATCCAAACCCTCCTTGTGGCATAAGTGCTATGTGAGGTCACTCAAAGCCACAATCTAATCTGACATTAGATGTTAATGTTCATTATTTTAAAAATGCAGTTCTGTTTATACTGTTGTAGTCTCTAAGTTCACTTCATTATCCATTCGTACTGTCTGTCTGGATGTGTTTCCTGATCTTTGTGCAAGGAAGTTGTTCTGCTCAACATGACTCAAAAAGAAAATATTAGACTCCAATACCCTGTGTTGTCATGATTCCCGTGTTAGAGGCTTCATGCGTGATGTTTCCCACCACAAACTGTAGTAGCTGCCAAGGGACAGAGGAGGCAGGCACTGGCCCGGTTACAGAGCTGTGAGTCACAGTTTCCAGAACAGACTCCTGAGAAATAGAGATGAGGCAAGAGACTGAAGGAGGAACAGGAAGAAGAAACATGTCTGCCTTCCTCAAGGGATGCTTGTATTCTGAGCTAAAGAGAAAAATGATGCATTCTCCTTGACAGTTGCCATAAAGTGACTCCAACTTGTTGTAATCCCATGTGTGTCTAAGAACTGTGCTCCATAGATTTTTCTTCTTCTTCTCCCTAATTGTGGTAAATATATATATGTACAGAATTGTTTGCCATTTCAACACTCTTCATGTGTACAATTCAGTGACATTAGTTACATTTACGTCGTTCAACTATTATTTGTTCCAAATTTTCACATCATCCTTCACAGAAGCTTAGTGTCCCCTAAGAGTTTTCAACAAACTCATTTTTCAAAATTGATCACCAGATCTTTCTTCCTAGGTGCTTTTGAGTAGATTGGAATGTCCAGACTTTCAATTAGTAGCCAAATATATTAGGAGCTCTGGTATCATAGTGCCTAAGAAACTTGACTGCTAAGTAACAACAGCAGCTGCCAAATATATTAACCACGTGCACCATCCAAGGACTCTTGCATTCTCCTTGTTGTTGTTTTTATGTGCCATCGAGTCAGACCTGATTCATAGCAACAACCCCTCCTTGAGTTTCCGAGGAAGTATCACTATGGAAGTAGATTGCCCATCCTTCCTTCTGAGGAGTGGCTGGTGGGTTTGAACCACCAACCTTCTAGTTAGCAGTCAAGTACCTTACGCCTTATGCTACCAGAGCTCCCACGTTCTCCTTAGGCATGTGGTTTCAGGAGGGTGAAAGAGAAAAAGGAGAACGGATGTGTTACATGTGACACACTAGAAGGCAGCTGAGCAAGACAAAGAAAAGGTATAGGTTTAGGGAGCCACAGAACTGGGTTCTAGTACTACAACTCATAAACTGTGTGACCTCAGACAAATTATGCCTTGTGTAAAATGAAAAGGCTAGATGAGCTGTCTTCTAAAGATCCTTCCAAACTAGAAAATGTTCTGAGTGCTACAGTCATTTAACACTTCTTATAATTCTGTTTACACACATTTAATTCATACTATTTCAACTACACACACAAGAGAAAAGCAAAGAGGTAAAGGGATCAGAGAGAGAGAGACAAAGGCAAAGACAGAAGCGAACCCATAAATAAAACAGTGACGGTAATTCTGAGTGCTCTTCAAGTTTACGTGAACATACTGGAGTGAGTTAGAAGAGATGTGAATCTGCAGTTCTTGCATTTCCTTTGAGACCCCAGGAGCCTCTCATCCTATGATCACCTCACCCTGAGAAACATCCTAGTACTTAAATATGCTAGTGTTTTTAATTATTATAACTATTATTTGGGGTACAATGTAGTCTCTAATGCAAGCCAAATACTCTGTCTGGTACTCAATCAAACAATCAGTGATCTGTTCTGATGCTGGAGGAAAATTGGCTGGAGTGGACTTATGAAAAATGGTGTCTTGGTCTCCAAGATGAAATCTTCCTAAAGAATTTTCATTGGTACTTCAAAGTCTGTGTGATTTTATATCTCACCTTTCACTTTAGCAATGTGGTAATGCTGCACCCATCCCATATGCCTTTTGGTGTGGCAACCTGTGTGGTAACTTGGGAAGCTCATTGAAGAAGGAATTGGTGAGATTGTAAAGTCTGTTATCTGTGTGGAAGGTAGCAATGACGTCAACAATGTCAGTAATGGTAATAACAAATAAGTAATTTGCAATGAACGATTTCTATATGCTAGATTCCATGATGAGCATTTTTCACATACTCGTTTATTGTTCCCCCAAAATCTTATGATTCTTTCAATGGCTAACTCATATTTATTGTCCCTATACTATGTGCAAGTCACTCTCCTGGGATTCAGGGAGAACGCACCAAAAATAAAGTTCCTGCTTTCATGAGGTTGGATTCTGGTGGCAGAGAGAGATGATAAACAAATAAGATGTATGACCTCAGGTGATGATAAGCACCACAGAGAAAAATAAGACAGTGGACTAGAGAATACCAGAAGACAAAAACAAACAAACAAACAGGTGCCGGTGAGTCAGCTCCAATTCATGGGAACCTAATGTGTGTCAGAATAGAACTGTGTTCCATAGGGTTTTCAAACGGTTGATTTTTCACAAGTAGACTGTCAGGACTTTCTTCTTGGTGGACTTGAACCTCCAAACTTTAGATTAGCATCCAAGTGCATTAACCATTTGTATCACCCCAAGGTATCCCTCAGAAGGTAAGGTGGATGTTATTTTAAAATGGTGGTCAGAGAGAGTGCTTTGATGAGGTCAAAGAATGGAGGGAATATATCCCATGAAGATCTGAGGGAGTGGCGTTCCAAGCAAAGAAAGCAGGAGTCTAGCCTGTTCCACAATGGGTAAACTGACCTTCTGAGGTCTCTTGTTTAATAAGAAGTCAAACCAGATCTCACCACAGCATCTTCATCACATTACAAAATAATGCTGGTCAGAAGAGTGCTCTAACGGCAAGAGGCCAACAAGTCTGGCTGGAGCCTGTAGACTGCACAAGTCTCTTTTTAAAATTTTATTGTGGAAATATATGTGTAGCAAGTAATTTGCCATTTTGACCACTTTCAAACGTATAATTCAATGGCATTAATCACATTCATCATATCATGTAGCAATCACTATTATCCACCAGCAAAAATTTTTCATTACCCTAAACAGAAACCTCACATTTCCCCTAGGCAATAACTCCCCATTTCGCCTTCTCGCCTCCCAGCCCCTGGCAACCTCGCAAAACCTTTTGTCTCCATGCCTTTGCTCATTGTAAGCATTTCATGTAAGTAGGATCAAACAATATTTTTGCTTTTGTGTCTGACTTATTTCATTCAGTGTAATGTTTTCAAGGTTCGTACAAAACTGCATGACTCTCTTAACACATCATTGCTTTGTCTGAATAATGCGTGGTCTCTACTCCATTAACTGGATTGGCAAGTTGCCTTGGTATTGCATAGGAGATACAATGTTTTTCTGGATGTTTTTCTCTTCTTTCTTACCCACCCCTGAACTCATGCCTTGAGCACCAAACAATATTCATTCACAGAGTTGTAGAGTGCTCTCCAATGAGGTTTCAGGGACTCTGTGAGAGATGACAGGGAAGTTCAGTGAGCTCCAGGCTGTCAACCTCTGCTTTTCTCAGAGCAGCAGTGATTTTGTCTGACTTATATACTGGGGTTTTGAAGATGAGATTTCTGGGACTAGAAAAAAGTTGAAAAAGTATGAAAACTATGGCTCCTTGTGAATAATAAATAAGGATGTTTTTGAGCCTTCTTCAAAACTTGGTTTAAATGCAAAATTCCTTAAAATTGTTACAAGTGGCATTAAAACCCTAGGAGGTAGCTTTTGAGTTCTGAAAAGTAAATGGTGTGTGTAAGTATTCCATTGGATGAGAACACCTGCTGTCAGGCAACTCTGATCAAAGGTTTGAAGAATCCCTGGGGCCAAATCACCATGTGACTACATGACTACAATTTTCTCTCTCCTCATCTGTTCATAAAAATATATATACGTGTATATACACACAAACTGACATGCGATTTAATATTTTTAACGATGGTTTTTTGAAAAGCTAAAAGCTGGGAAGACAGTACGTTTTTTCACTCTCTGGACACTCTAGTCCATGGAGGAAAGATGGGGCGGTCTGGTTTTGTAGAGACTTAGAGGCTTGGAAATCCAGTGGGGATCGCTATGAGTTGGAATTGACTTCATGGCAGTGAGTTTGGTTTGAGTTTTGAAAATATACCAGTAAACGTATAACTTCCAGACTGATAAAATTAGAAGTGTTACACATCAGGTGCATTAGAAGGGAAAACTGGAACAAGATTTTGAGAGATAGTTTGGAGTCTAATCTGCAATTGTTAAGATCATCTCCTCATGTTGCTGTTTGTTTTTTTTAAAAAAAAGGTGGTGGCGGCGGTGGTGGTGGTACCCAGGGTTTACAAACAGATGTCTGTGGCTGTGGTGGTTGTAGGGTGTGTGTACACACACATACACAAGACTCCAAGATAGAAGATATTTCTGCCTCCTGTTTTCTCATCTCGTTCTGTGCTATCAAGTCGATTTTGACTTAACAGCATCCCTATATGATTGAGTAGAACTGTACACTATGGGCTTTTCTAGGTTGTAGTCTTTACTGAAAGGAGTCCTTGGTGGCACAGTGGTTAAAGTTCTGGGCTGCAACAGACCAAGATGTGGCAGTCTGCTTCTGGTAAAATTATAGCCTTGGAAACCATAAGAGGCAATTCTACTCTGTCCTGTTGGGTCACTCTGAGTCAGAAAGTCCATGGGAATGTGTTGGATTTGGTATTAATCTTTATAGAAGCAGATCACAAGGTCTTTATCCAGTAGAGTCACTAGGTGAGTTACAACTGCCAAGTTTTCAGTTAGCAGTCAAGTATTGACTTTTGCACAAGGGCTCATTAATTTTTCCTTAGAAGTCTACTACAGTAGGGAATGGTCATTTTTCTCCAGTGTGCATTCATCCTTTCCCCCTTTCTTATTGATATTCTTACTGATTTTTGGCAGGACACATGGCTGCCAATTAGAAATATTAGAAATGCTTCCTTGCAGTTGGGTATGGTCATGTGACTAAGCTATAACCGATGAAGTAAGAGCAAAAGTAATGAGTGCATCTTATGAGAGCTCTCTTTAAATGTAAGTTTTACCTTCTGAACTTTCTTTTCTCCTCTTTATGAGTTGCAACTTGGATGTGTAATGTGAGCCAACTTTAACCATACGGATGAGAAAGAACACACTAGAGGATAATAGATCAATATGAGTCAAGGAACCTGGATCCTTGGATGATTTTCCTTGGAGAAGAACTATCTACACCCTAAACCATGTGCCTACCCTCTGGAATGTTTCAAGGAAGAGAAATCAACTTGTGTTTTGTTTAAGTCACTGTATTTTTGTCATAGTTATTATTGTTTATTTCTTTGTTTCAGTAGCTCATCCTATACCCAACCAGAATTGTATTGGATATGAGAAAAGAATGAAAGGTGAATTGGGCCAAGAATACCTGTATTAAAACAAACAAACAAAATAAACCAAACTCACTCTTGTCAAGCTGGATCTGACTCACAGTTTCTGAGGCAGTATATCTATGGAAGTGGATTGTCCAACTTTCTTTCTGAGGAGTGCCTGGTGGATTTGAACCACCAGCCTTCTGGTTAGCAGTCAAATGCCTTAGATACTATGCCACCAGAGCTCTCAGAATACTGGTCTACTCATACTAATCCTATGAATGGTATTCCAAGAAATAACATGTCTTCAAAGCAAAGTGAATTATTAAATTGGTAGTTTCTACATGTGCTTTTGTGTAGTTCTGTTAATCTTACTAGAAGATTTGAGTGCTACAGTATTAGAAAACCACTCAATAATGTCTGTAAACATTTTCCAGAGTTTCTATATTCAATCCAGGCTACAGTTCTTTGTAAAGATTACTAAACTTAATGTATCTTACTAATTAAAAAATTTTTGGATATTCATAATAATGATTAAAAGTAAGAATGTTTAAAGAATTTTAATAAAAATAAATGATTTGGTGCGGGAGCTCTGGTAGCGCAGTGCCTAAGGCACTTGACTGCTAACCAGAAGGCTGGCAGTTCAAACCCACCAGCCACTCCTCGGAAGGAAGATGGGACAATCTACTTTTGTAGTGATACTGCCTCGGAAACCCAAGGAGTGGTTGCTATGAGTTGGTCTGACTCGACGGCACATAACAACCACAACAACGTGATTTGGTACATTCCTAAGAATTCCCACCTTTCCTCCAAAATCCAAAAAAGATTAACATCTATCTGAAATTTGAAAACGAATTACACCAGTCACAGGGAAGAGGGATTGCTGAAAGAGAGAGCAAAGGAGGGAGGCACAAAGGAGAGCTGGCCAAGTCTTCCTAGGAAGAGGAGTTGAGGCACATGTCACCCTGTAACACACATGAGAAGCTGAGAAAAATGCTCATGAGAGGACAGAGAGAGATAGATCAGGCCCTTTCTTGAGGGAAGGGGGAGAAAGGGACACAGCGAAACGTGTAGGGGTGGTAGAGGCAAGGAGAGGAAGATAAATAGAAAGGAGAAATAAACTCTAAGGGCCAAGAAAACCCATTTTTCTGAGTCTTTAAAGTTGGAGAATTGTCTAGATGGGATGCTAAGTGCTCAATCTAGGCTGACCAGGCAAGGATCAGTTGGAAGTCAGGGCTCTTTCCCCATTGGGATGCAGTATGGGTTGAATTATGTCCCCCCAGAAAGATAAACTAAAGCCCTAACCCCCAGTACTTGTGAACATGACCTTATTTGGAAATAGGGTCTTTACAAATGTTGTACTGGAGCAGGGTGAATCCAAATCCATTGTGATTGGTGTCATAAAAAGAGAAGTAGAGATATAAAGAGATTGGTGTTAGTCTGCCACAGCCAAGGAATGTTAGGAAAGACAAGAAAGGATCTTCTTTTAGCGCCTTTGGAAAGATCATGGCCTTGTCAACAACCTGAATTCAAACTTCAAGTTTCCAAAACCATGAGAGAATACACGTCTGTTGTTTTAAGCCACCCAAATATAGGAGTTCTAGGAAATTAGTACAAGGGGCTTATACCTGGACAGTTTCTCATGGGGCTAGTGGGTCCCTGTTCCTGTCAGGGAAAGTATGATACTTCCTGTTGGCCTCAAGATCTCCAAGATCGAGACAGCTGGTGTTATCAGACAACTGTTATAAACAGTGGGAATTTATCCCCAAGATTCCAGTGGAAACCCACTGGACCCACGTGGTAGGGCAAGGACCAGCTGAATGAATGCTTAGAAAGAGGTATGCTTTATCAATGACCTTAATGACAATACAGAAGCCACACTTAATGCATCTGTGAATGGCATGAGACTGGGAGGTCTAGTGAATATGTGGCTATAGTATGCTTACAGAATGTGACAGCTGAAACACTGAACTAGTAATGTCACACCTCTTATGGATAAATGTAAAGCCCTGGCCTTGGGTCAAAACACTAACTGTACAAATAGGTGAAGAGAAGACCTAAGGGCCTAAGTAGATAGGAAGCTCCGTGTGAATGGAGAGTGGGGCAGGGTTGTCAAAAACCTGTTATGGTATGTGATGAATTAACAAACAGTGTCTCTTGTGAATATTAAGTAGGACATTGCAGGAAGTGCCAGGTATATACCAAATGTTCAATAAATGCCGGCTATTATTATTGCTATGATTACTGTTGGCTATGAGGGTGAAAGGAAGGGAGAAGAATGTAGATTTCTCCAATGTTTTTGGGTTTGCTTGGTCCTCCTGTTTCCTCTCTTTACCGTTCTTCCTGGTTTCCCCTTAATCTGAATTCAGTGTTGCTGGAGTACAGAGTTAAGATCTGAGTGAAAAAGGGCCAGGGCCAGTGGCTAACCTTAAACATTTCGTATTTACTAGGCCCACGCTAGGAGATTTATATGAATCTTGTGATTGATCCTCACAACAACCCCACAAGTTAGAAATTACAGTTTCCTTGTTTTCCAGATTACAAACTAAAAGCTTAAGTGACTTGATCAATGTCAAGAAATGGAGAATTGGAATTTAAACCTATATATTTACTTTTTTTTCCATGTTTTTCTACAGTTTTCTGGGTCTGCAACAGAGATGGGGTGGAAATGGGGATGGGTAAGGGGTACTGGGAGTTTCTAGCTTGAAGGAGAAGAAAAAGGATTCAACAAGCCATTTATATGTAGACATCATGTTCCCAATCAATTCAAAATGTTTGTTCCCATGAGAGCGGCTTAGTAATAAGATCTTTGTTTTTCAGTTCCAGAAAAGTAGTTGAGTTTCAGACTTCCAAACTTGCCCACAGCTTCTGATGGGTTTGGTGAAATTGTTCCAATTTTAAGTAGACTTACAAAGAAAATTGAGATGTGTAATCAGCTGGTAAGTTTTTATTTTCCTTTCTCTTTGACCTAGAAAAAGCTATCATACTCAATTTAGATTAAAAAAAAAAAAGTTTTAAGGAAGAAATAAACTCTTCCTTTGGACATAAAAATAGCAGCTGTTTCTTCTGAGAGGAGTCAGCAGCTAGAGAAAGTTATTTATAGCTTATCTCCGACCTTTCTCTGTTTGATAGTCATCTTTCTGTTTAATTACTTTTGCTGTTATGATTTAAAAAACTATGTCAGTGATAGCATCCACTATTTTAATAGCAACTGCATGTACATAGCTTTTGTTCAATTTTAAACTTTGGCTTAATTATATCAAATAGCAAATCTAGAGGATCATAACCCTCTTTTAAACTCTTCACTCTGCAAATAATAACCATAATTTTAGAGGGAAAAGGTCCCAAATAGTCAATGACTTGACTTAGATTGCAAAATTTCAACAAAATCTCTTACTTTCAAATCAAGCTATCAGTTCCCAAAACCATGTGGCAAAAACAATCATATCTGGGGACTATATTTTCTCTTCAAATATTGTATTTTAAAGTAAATAATATTTTTT
>NW_006921767.1:3598923-3600202 GCF_000298275.1 Orycteropus afer afer | reverse complement strand
TTTTTTTTTTTCCCATTTAGAAAAAAATTGTTCTGGTTGTTGGTGGACTCAGGGTTTGGAGAAAACTTATTATTAGCTAAAATTTCAGAGCTTTGTGGTAGCTTTGAAGTGGCTCTTTGATGTGGTTTGAATTCTAGGATAGGAGCAAAAGCTGTCAGCAACCTTAGTGAATTACTTAACTTTTCCTGTAGTTATTCCTCACCAATATAAGAAACTAGTCTCTTCAGCATAGGGAGTAGCGAAACTTACTTAAAAATTATATAAAGACAAGATTTTTTTTCTCTTCCTTTGAACTCTCTTATCCTTGGAAAGAAGTCACAAGCTTCTAAAAAAACAGAATTTCTCTCCCTATCCGAGGTGATTGAAATGTATTAATGTTGGCGAGAAAATATAGGCAAGGAAGGATGACAAAATATAGAAAGGGAGATTGGGAAACATCTGCTTCCCACCATTGGTATATTCAGATCAGAAGACTAACAGTTATTTATGAGGTGGTATATTCAGATCAGAAGACTAACAGTTATTTATGAGGTGGCGATGGCCCTGCTAGTGACAGTATTTCATTAATGCTGGTAGCCTAGTGCCTAGGGCACTTGACTGCTCACCAGAAGGCTGGCGGTTCAAACCCACCAGCCACTCCTCGGAAGGAAGTTGTGCAATCTACTTCCAAAGTGATGCTGCCTCGGAAACCCAAGGAGGGGTCACTATGAGTTGGGGCCGACTCGACGGCACATAACAACAACAACAACATGTTTAGGTTAACAAATATTTGATTTTCATGTAACATTCACATAACATTGAAAAAAAAGAATTTTTGTTAATGTGTTTGTCATTTAGAATTTGAGAAATAAGAATGCTTTGTCCTCATGCAATGAAAACTTTCAGTTGCAGTCTGGAAGAATCCACAGACACAGGTCATGAACTGTATTAGCACTCTTGTGGGACAGAAGAGGTAGGCATCTGTTTTGCATGTCCAGCAGCTCTGTGAGAACCTAGTTATTAGAAATAAATCAGAATCATTTCCTACCTTTCTAAGCTGTTGACATTCAAGTTATCTTGGGCAACTGGAAAGCCAGTTCTCACTGAGTGGAAGATGTTATGTGCAGTCGAGTCAGACCCAACTCATAGCAACCCCTCCTTGCGTTTCTGAGGCAGTATCACTATGGAAGTAGATTGCCCCACCTTCCTTCTGAGGAGTGACTGGTGGATTTGAACTGCCAGCCTTCTGGTTAGCAGTCAAGTGCCTTAGGCATTATGCTACCAGAGCTGGAGGCATTCA
>NW_006921767.1:3587907-3598613 GCF_000298275.1 Orycteropus afer afer | reverse complement strand
TATATATATGTTTATTTTATTTATTTATTGTGCTTTAGGTGCAAGTTTACAGAGCAGAATTTGTTTTACATTCAACATTATGTGTACATTTAGTTCCACTCCCCATTTACCATCCCCAACCCTAAGCCAGTCTCCTCCACTCCCTGCCTGGTAACCCCCTCCCCACCCCCCATGTAGTTATGCACTCCTGTATCTCCTGCATTTCCTCAATGTGGATGTTGCTCCTCTGGTGTCCCATGGTCGATTGCTCCAAGGGATGCATTTCCATAGAGTATGTGGGTGTGTCACCTTCAGTTGGGTGGTCTTCATGTACATCTTGTATATTATTGGGTTGAAAGCCAGCCTCTGGGAGTTTTATTCCAGGCCCAGAATGTATCCCAGAGTCATAGTATTGGGGGCAATATTTAACTTTAATGAAATAGCTGTTATAGTATCTACATTTAAATTGAGAAATGTAACTCTGAATCTCTCATTAATCAAGTTGTATCCGATCAACTCATCATGACCTCTCCTTGAGTTTCCAAGGTGGTATCAATACGGAAGTAGATTGCCCAGTCTTTCTTCCAAGGAGTAGCTGGTGGGTTTCAACTGCCAGCCTTCGGGTTTGCAGTCAAACATCTTAGGCACTGTGCCACCAGAGCTCCTAAGTGGTTTTTAAGTTAGATTAAATAAAAAAAGAATTACATGAATCCAATTCCCGATTTATAATGTAAAACTTAAAATGTACGAAGTTTTGAGTAATATTTCATCATTTGGATATAAAATTCAATGACATATTTCTATAATTCTATGCATGTTTTAAAATTTTGTTCCTTTCCTTCACAATTTACTACCTAAGAGCAAAAATCATCCTTCTGAGGCTAAAAAATTATCTACATTTGTCATTCTTAAAAACTTCTTAGGATCTATGGTGGCATAGTACCAAAGGTATTTGACTGCTAATCAGAAGGATGTTGGTTCAAGCCCACCATCCACTCCTTGGAAGGAAGACTGGGCAGAATAACTTCTTAATGAGTCTCAGGAGACCCATTAATCACCTGTGACATGCAGATGACATAACTTCGTTTGCCAAAAATGAAGATGACTTGAAGCATTTACCGTTGAAAGTTAAAGACTGTAGCCTTCAGTGTGAATTACACCCTAACGTGAAGAAAATGGAAATCTTCACAACTCGACCAATCAACAACATCATGATAAGTGGGAAAAATTGAAGTTGTCAAGGGATTTATACGATTTGAATCCACAATTAACATCCATGGAAGCAGCAGTCAAGAAATTAAACAATGAATTGCATTTGGCAAATCTGCTGCAAAAGACCCCTTCCAACTTTTTAAAAGCACAGATGTCACTGCATCTGAACTAATCAATAAATAGTCTTTTCAATTGCCTCATATGCATGTGAAAGTCACATGATAATAAAAGGAAGACAGAATACGAATTGGTGCACTCTAACACTATTGAATGCTGTGAACTGCTAAAAAAAAAAATAAAAAAAAAAAGTAATGAACAAATTGGTCTTAGAAGAAACCCAACCCAAATGTTCCTTATGAGGAAGGCAAGATATCAACTCATTTTGGGTGTGTCATCAGGAAAGACTAATTGCCAGAAAAGGATACTGTGTTTGGTAAAACAGAGGGCCAACAAAAACAAAGGACATCTTCAATGAGATCGATTAACACAATAGTGAAAACAATGGACTCAAACATACAAATGACCATGAAAATAGCAAAGGACTGGGCCATATTTCGTTCTGTTATACATTAGGCCACTAAGTCAGAGCTGACTCCACCGCAACTAACAAAAATAACTTTCCACTTTGTGATTTTTAATAATTTTTAAAAATATTGATAATTATAATTTATATTTTTGCTCATTTTGTAC
This sequence comes from Orycteropus afer afer, assembly GCF_000298275.1. Lineage (NCBI taxonomy): Eukaryota > Metazoa > Chordata > Mammalia > Tubulidentata > Orycteropodidae > Orycteropus > Orycteropus afer. Next base: position 3,596,732 of record NW_006921767.1, on the reverse strand, counting down.
TAAAAAAACAAAAGTTTAATATCTAAATTCAATAAAATATTTAAAGAATTCCATAGTCTCTGCTTTATAAGCAAAGGTGATGATACCATTGTTCAGTTGACCAAGAGGCAGAACCACGATAGAGTATTTTGGAATGTTCATTCAGCCAAGGTAGTAAATTATATATCTGGCTCATAAGTGCCATGAGGTCATCAGTGTTCAAGGTGTCAATGTGTTGTTTGTACAAATTTGGGAATTATTTGCACACAATACCCTAATACTAAAAAAAAAAAAAAAAAAAAGTTTTACTTTCTTGAAGCAATTTAGATATACTTATGAAATTCCCACATCGCCCTCAAAATAAACATTTGAAAGGACACACACCTATCATAGGACAAAATATTAGTGATGTGGCTTTGGTAACTGTACTGTGAGAGACTGTAGCCTGTAGTTCATTTGTGAATGTGTAGAGAATTAATTTTCTTTAAATGCATTTACTCTAAAACAGAGTTTCAATCAACTTTCTTATTTTTTTGATTTATAAAACTACTTAAGTAATCTGGTAACAATTCTTGCACTTAAATACACTTGAAAGATAATTCTTTACCCTTTAGAAAAAGCATTTAACAAGTATTCCATAATGGTTTAGAATGGGGACTTTGGCACTGGGCAGGCCTGAATAGGTACCCTGGCTCTGCCACTAACTATGTGTGAGACATTGGGTAAGACAAAACAACTTTGTGACTTGGTTTCTTCATTTGTAAAATGGAAGATAGCACTACTTGCTCATAGATATTCCAAAAAAACCAAACTCACTGCCGTGGAGTCGGGCCTGACTTATAACGATCCTTCCTTGGGTTTCTGAGGCAGTATCGCTGCAGAAGTAGATTGCCCAACCTTCCTTCCGAGGAGTGGTTGGTGGGTTTGAACCATCAGCCTTCTGGTTAGCAGTCAAATGCCTTAGGCACTATGCCACCAGAGCTCATATTTATTGGGAATTAAGTGATAGGATGTATGTACATTTTTTGGAACAGTTCTGTCTCAGAAAATATGTTAGTATTTAATTGAATTCATACATACTAGTAGCTTGCTATTATTATTTTCCTCTTATCAGTCATTATTATTTTATTCATCTACCAAGATTATCTATACACACACACACACACACAAACACCAAAAAAACAAAAACAAAACTCACTGCCATCGAGTTGGATCCAACTCATAGTGACCCTTCCCTGGGTTTCTGAGGTGGCATCACTATAGAAGTAGATTGCCCAATCTTCCTTCCAAGGAATGGCTGGTGGATTTGAACCACCGGCCTTCTGGTTAGCAGTCACATGCCTTAGGCACTACGCTACCAGAGCTCCTCTACATACACATACATATACCAGAAACCAAAACTCACTACCATTAAAATCACTTCTGACTCACAGCAAGCCCCATTTGATTTCCAAGACTGTAAATTTTTACAGACGCAGACTGTCTCATCTTTGTTCTGTAGAGCAGCTAGTGGGTTTGAACCACCGACCTTTTGGTTAGCAGCCAAATGCCTTAACCACTACACTCCTAGAGCTCCTGTGTACATATATATGATCTTCAAAAAAATTTAAGTTCAAAACAAATTAAGTTAAAAACAACAGATCAAGACTTGAACCAATTACAAAAATAAAAAAGACAAAAACTTGAAAGAGAAATAGATAAACTTTAAGCAGAATTCTTGATTGAAGGAAGCCACAGCCAGTAAGGACAAAACCTAGCTCTCAGATTCCTGGCAGTCAGAGTAAAGAAAGAAACAATGAATTAAACATTGTTAACTACAAGAAAACATCCTAATTTCTTTCACTTACCAATAGCTATAAAACAAAACACCGAAGAAGTATAGCTATAGCAACAATGATTTATAATTTTTCAGGATTCGAGGCAGACCACTGGAGGCTGGGCTCAATGGACCCTGTCCATTGGGCTATCTTTATTCATTTTCACATGACCAACTTGAGCTTCCTCACAGGATGACGGTCTCAAAGCAGCATCTCAACATGGAAAATTCCAAGGGGACAAACTCCAATATACAAATGCTTGTCAAGTTTCTGCTCATGTCACACTTGTTAATATCCTATTGATGAATTAAAGTTATATGAAGCCCAGAACAGAAGATTGAAATACTAGGAGATATGGTTCATAGGGTTCAACAAATCCACTGCCATTGAGTCAATTCCAACTCATAGAGACCCTGATAGGGTATCCAAGGCTGTAAGTCTTTACAGAAGGAGACTGGTTCCATTTTTCTCCCATGGAGCTGCCGGTGGGTTTGAACTGCCGACCTTTTGGTTAGCAGCTCAATGTCTTAACCAGAGCTGCTTCATAGAGTTCACAGTCTACCATAACCTTTAGGACAAGCCAAGTTAGAAATCTAGGATTCACTGTCACCTCTAATTCCCGCCCCCCCCCCCAAACAGCAGTCTTCACACTTCATCCCTATTTTACTATTAAATATTACTTTCATGTGCTTTATCCCTTATTGTAATTTTTTTTTTCTTTTATATTCAGACCACTGGTCCAGGCCTTATTACCTGCTATCAATTAGGACTACAAAGACTGTTGCCTTTGGCAATCTTGGAATCATGTTTGCTGCCTTTTTGTGGTTTTACAGACCTTCTTTGCTAAAACAGAAGTTTAGCAATAATCCTGCACATATCTATGGATTTCCTGTGAGCTGAGATGAATCACTGGCAAAAGACCTGTGATTGCAGGAGGTATGAAATCAGACCAAGTGGGGGACTTCCAAAACGCAGACTCCTGGGCCTGTTATAACTTTAATCTATAGGGCTGGAAGCATATGGGCTATTTTATGGGAGTTCTGATGGTGTAGTACCTAAGGCAATTGACTGCTAACCAGAAGGCTGGCAGTTTAAACCCACCAGCCTCTCCTCGGGAGGACGACTGGGCAATCTACTTCTGCAGTGATACTGCCTTGGAAACCCAAGGTGGGTCACTATGAGTCAGAGTCGACTTGGTTTGAACTTGGTTTGGTTTGGGGCTGTTTTATAAACAAAAGCAAACACTTCACTCTGAGTGATACTTCCCTGCCCTTCTTATGCCCTCTGACACTTCCTCTTCTTTCAGCATTTTAATGATATATTCTTAACTTGTTTTATCTCAGAGTATATCCACCACTCATTTGTCAGTTGGTTTTACGGTGGTGGCAGCTTGCATGTTGCTGTGGTGCTGGATACTATGCCACTTGTATTTCAAACACCAGCAGCGGTACCCATGGAGAACAGGTTTCAACAGAATTTCCGGACTAAGATGGACTAGAAAGAAAGGTCTTGTCTACTTCTGTAAAGTAGCCAGTGAAAATATGGATCACACCAGAATCACACAGTCCAGCATTGCGGTAGATGGTAAACCTTCTAGGTTGGAAGGCATTCAAGATACATAGTGGCTTCAACAGTGGACTCAAATGTACCAACAATTTTGAAGATGATGCAGGACTGGGCAATGTTTTGTTCTGATGTACATTGGGTTGCCATGAGTCACAAACCAATTCAATGACAACAAAACATATCATGAGGATAAGTAAGAGTGTGGGTGCTATATCAGACAGCCAGTCATGAGTTCCATTCTCCTTTCCATCTCTCTTGAAAACTGTATGACCTTGGATTTATCACTTCACTTCTCTGATGCTCTGCTTCTTCATAGGTTAAATGGAAACATTATTTCCTATCTCATATTACCATTGTAAAGACTAAATGAGATAGCATACGTGAAGTGAAGTGCCTGAAACACTGAAAACACATTATTTTCCTGGGTGCGTTAGAATAGAGCCAAAGTATAGAAAAACAGAATTGACAGGTGGGGAACCACTCAATCCTTGATGACACTGCTTGAGCCCTTAGATCCTGCCATGCCTGAAAGACAGTTCTCCAAGCTGGATTTTTCTGTTACTACAGTCAACTGATTTTTTAAATTTAAGCCAGCTGACATTCAATGTCAGTCACTTTTAACAGTTAGGTCCTGAATAATGTAGGATCCAAACCCAGTCTGAGTATGATGCATGTCATAAGTGTGTTTAAAATTCAAATTCCTGATCCTACCACTAAAGATTCCGCTTTTGTCAGCTTGCGGTGGGGCCTAGGAATATGTATTTTGTACATCATTCTAGATGACTCAAATGTCATCAGCTTTATGAAGCTACTGCTTAAACATTGGGCTTCTTATTTGGAACTCCCTGAAAGACTTTATAAGGAGTCATGCACATAGAAACAAAGTTGGCAATTTGAGTCTATCCAGTGGTAGCATGGAAGAAAACCCTGGTGATCTGCTTCCGTAAGATTGCAATCATTGAGAAGTCCACGGAGCAGTTCTACTCAAGCATGTGGGGTCACCATGAGTAGAAAATGACTTGTTGGTAATAGCTTTGGGAGGGACATGTAAGGTGTCATGCACACAGGAAGCCCATTAAATATTTGTTTAATTGAACACACATTCCACAAACATGAGCAATTGGACAGGACCAATTGTCTTGGTAGAATGGTTCTATGAAGCTGGCAGGACAGTTAAAAAAAGAATCAGATTACTTCCAAAAATTTCTGAGTCTCGTGGGATAGCTACCTTGTTTTAATTAATTTCATGCTAACCTAAAACACTATTTAGTTTTCCTTTTGTACCCTTAAGGTATTTGGCTGTGACAAATTTATCACATGGCCTTGGACCTATTTCCTGACATAACTTCAGACAGCATTTTGGTATTTTTGTTTTGTTTTTATTTCAAATTAAGACCTCTTTGCTATATATAAAAGCTTCATGTTAGGGTTGCTCTTTATGATCAATTTTATTTCAGTTGAGTGATTATCTAATAGAAGTTCCAGTCTCATTCCAACCACATCAAGGGGCTCCCAAAGCATAGTTTCATGTATTAAGGATGCTGATAAATGGGGTGGGAATCCTCCTTTATTAAAGACAGGCAGAGAGAAGTGCTACTGATGAAAGCATTAACAGCACAGGCTATCAAAGTGGGAAAAAAATCAGAGTCTACCCCGAATGGAACTTCCCTTCATTTATTCCATGCAGTCTTAGGAGATTTCATGCTCTTGGCCACACAAATATCACAATATTTCGTTTGGAAAGATACATCTCGAGACCTGTCTGGACAGATTTTTAAGAATTATAGATGAGAGCTAACAACGTGAGCACAGAAAAAGATTTATTCTGAAGACTTTCAATGGGAACCTCCAATCATCTGCCTTGAAAGGGAATCACTTTTGACATGAGTTCTGCAAGATTATTTATAAACACAGCATGGCATTAATGGTTTGGACTATAAAGCTGACGGAGTCCAAAGGTAACTAAGTTAGAACAATTAGACTGCTATTTTTGTTGTATGCCCTCTAGTTAATTCTGACCCACAGCAACACTATATAACAGAATAGAACTGTCCCATAGGGTTTCCAGGGAGCTCTGGTAGCACAATGCCTAAGGCATCTGAGTGCTAACCAGAAGGCTGGCAGTTCAAACCCACCAGCCACTCCTCAGAAGGACGATTGGGCAATCTACTTCTGTAGAGATATAGCCTCAGGAACCCAAGGAGGGGTCACTATGAGTCAGATCCGACTCGATGGAAGTGAATTTTGGTTATAGAGTTTCCAAGGCTTTATGGGAGCAGACTGCCCAATCTTTCTCTTGCAGAATGGCTGGTGGGTTCAAACACACTGACCTTTCTGTTAGCAGCCAAACACTCAACCACTGTGCTAGGGCTCCTAGAATTAAATTAGAACCTAGAAATTCCCTAGGTGGAAAGAGTTCTCCTTGTGGAAAGAGAGGGCTGAGGATTTCCTCTAGGGAAGAACAAGTACTTCATTTTTCTAAGATGATATATCTTTTGAGATTGAAAAAAATTTTTGCATCACAATTTAGACTTTTTTTAAAATTGTGATTTATGTGAAAGTTTACAAATTCATTTTCCATACAGTAGTTCATAGACTTTGTTTCATGACATTGATTGCAATTCCCATAAGGTAACAGCTCTCTTTCCACTTCCTCCCTGTAGTCACTTTTCCCTGTGTCCTTCTTTCCTATGCATTCCTGTCCTGAGCTAGTTCCCTGTGTACATACTGCACTTCTAATCTCCCATGATTGCTTGTTTGAAGGAGTGTACCTACAAGGTGTACCTACAACCTTATCTCCCTATTGTTTGGCTGAAAGCCAAAGGAATAAGTTCAGTTCCAGGCCTGAAAGGTGTCTAGGGGCCATAGTGTCAGTGGTTTCATCAGTCTTTATCAGACAAGCCAGCCTGGTGTTTTTCATGATTTTGGGTTTTGTTACGCATTTATCTCCCACCCTATCCAGGATCTCCTGCACTGATTTCTTTCTGAGTGGTTGACAGTGGTACCTATGTGCCATCTAGTTATTCTGCTCTCAGGGTTACATAGGCTGAGGTTCACATGGTCGACTACTCCCTTGGGCTAATTTTGTCCATGCATCTTTGCTTGTCTTCATTCCTCTTTGCTCCAGACAAGGAGAGACCAATTGTTGCATCTAAATGGCTGCTTGAAGATTTTAAGATCCCAGTCACTATTCAACAAGGTAGAATGGAGAACAATGTTTTTGTATAGCATGTTATACAAATTGAGCTTGATGTCCCCTGTGACCATGGTCCCAAACCCACAGGCCCAACAACTCATTCCCCTTAGGGTGGCTGGCTGTAACTAAGAAGTTAACTTTGCCAAACCTCCCCATTAATTCTATTTATATAGACGTTCTTATAGCACATAAGTGTATGTACAAATATTGCCTGACAAACTTATAGTCATTGGTATATAATTCCTTTTTGCCTAGATATACCTGATCATTCAGCATGTCTACCTATGTATCTACCCATAGATTACTGACAATGCAGTATTGTGTATGTAAAAGTGTTTATTTTTGTTGTCTGTACTTCCCTGTCCTTAGTATTACCGTGTTGGTCACTTGCTTTTGGTATATTGCCTTTCCTTTCACTCAAATCAATACTTGTCTCTTACCTTATCTAGATTTTTTCCCTCCTTCCCTCCCATCCCTGTTGTTACGTGCTGTCAAGTCGGACTCGACTCATAGCGACCCCTCCTTGGGTTTCCGAGGCAGTATCACTACGGAAGTAGATTGTCCAAGCTTCCTTCTGAGGAGTGGCTGGTGGGTTTGAACTGCCAGTCTTCTGGTTAGCAGTCAAGTGCCTTAGGCACTATGCTACCAGAGCTCCTTCTCCCATCCCTGGTAACCAACAAAGAAATTTTCCTTCCATATGAAATCTTTGACTTTTTACAATAGTGGAGGAATATAGTATTTGTTCTTCTGTGAGTAACTTATTTCATTCAGCTTAATGTCCTCCAAATTCATCCATGTTATGAGGTGTTTTGCAGATTCTACACTATTCTTTAGTGTTGTATAGTATTCTATTGTGTTTATTTACCACAGTTTGCTTATCCATTCCTCTACTGATGGACACTTAGGTTGTTTTCATCTCTTTGCTATTGTGAATAATGCTGCGATGAACATGGGTGTGCATATATCTATTTGTGTCCTGGCTCTCACTTCTTTAGGATCTATACCTAGTGATTAGATTGCTACATCAAATGGTATTTATCAAATGGTATTTGTATTTCCAAATTTTTAAGGAATCGCCATACCAATTTCCACAGTGGTTTTATAATTTGACAGTCCCACCAGCAGTGTATGAGAGTCACAATCTCTCCACATCATTGCCAGCATTTGTTATTTTCTGTCTTGTTGAACTTTGCTGTTACTGCTGGGGCAAGATGGTATTTGTTGTTTTGATTTGCATCTCTCTGATGGCTGAAGAACATGTATTTTTTTTTTTTTTTTTACTGAAAAGTTATCCTTTGTTTCTTTGTTTTCAAGCTCTCTGATTATATCACAAAGATTGTCTCTCTTTGGTACTCAAAAACTCACTGCCATCAAGTCAGGTAAGACCCATGGTGACCCCTTCTCAGGCCTCCAAGGCAGTATCACTCACTATTGAAGCAGATTGCCCAATCCTCCCCTTCCCAGGAGTGGCTGTTGGGTCTGAACTTCCAGCCCTCTTGCCAGCAGTCAAATGCCCGAGGCAGTATGCCACCAGAGCTCCCTAGGATGGCTTTAATGCCTCTTTGATACTAGCTAATCTCCAATATTTAATAAAAACAAACTCATAGTCAAAAGAAGATAAAAATATTTAAAATTTAATATCACTGTTTTGTTTTCTTTGAATTTCTTATTGGCTCCCTTTCTTTTATGGCAAATGATGCTAGCTGTACTTTTATTCTGTTGTTATGTGTCGTTGAGTCGGACCTGACTCATAGCGACCCCTCCTTGGGTTTCCAAGGCAGTATCGCTACAAAAGTAGATTGCCCCATCTTCCTTCCAAGGAGTGGCTGGTGGGTTTGAACCATCAGCCTTCTGGTCAGCAGTTAAGCGTCTTAGGCACTATGCTATCAGAGTTCCTGTATTTTTATACTAGTGATATGAAACATCTTTAAAATAATGTGATTGAAACTTTTAAAAAGAATATTAATCATAATAGGTGGCAATGTTGAATTTTACCTAAACCCTGTGTTCTTGGAAAATGTAGCTGTGTGCTATCAAGTTGATTCCTACTGAGTGACTCTATATGACAGAATAGAACTGCCTATAGGGTAATATGTAAGGGATCTGACTGCTAACCAGAAGACTGGCAGTTCAAACCCACGAGACACTCCTTGGATGGAATATTGGGCAATCTAGTTCCATAGAGATACCAACATGGAAACCCAAGGAGGGGTTGCCATGAGTTGGAATCGACTCAACGGCAGCGAGTTTTTTTTTTTTTTTTTTTT
>NW_006921767.1:3583822-3587477 GCF_000298275.1 Orycteropus afer afer | reverse complement strand
TCCTCCCCTCCCTACCCAGTAACCTTCCCCCTGTGCCCCTCATATTTATGCACTCCTGTTTGTCCTGCATTTTCCCAACCTGAATGTTGGTCCTCTGGTGCCCTGTGGTCCAGTGCTCTAAGGGATGTATTACCATAGAGTATGTAGGTGCATCATCCTGGGTTGAGTGGTCTGCATATACATCTTGTTAAGTATTGGGCTGAGAGCCAGCCCCTGGGGGTGTGTTTTATTCCAGGCACAGAATGTATTCCAAGGCTATAGTACTGGGGGTCTCATCAGACTCCATCTGACCAGTAATTCTGGTCATTACTGAATTTTCATATGTTGTTCCACATATTTCCTCCCACTCTATCCAGGATCTCCAGATTGGGTCCTTTCCTGAGTAGTTGGCATTGGTAGCCGGGCACCATTGAGTTCTGATCTCAAGGGCCATCATGTCTTATGGCTGATTGCTTCCATTTTTTTAATTTTTTTATTTTTCCCCTCTGATGCTAGGAGACCTTTAGCTGCATCTTAGATGACCACTTGAAAGCTTTTAAGACCCCAGTCACTACTCACCAATGTAGGATGTGGAATAAGGCTTTTATGTATTTTGTTGTGCCTATTGAGTCTGATGTCCCCCAGTACTATGGTCCCGAGACAGTAGATCCATTGAATCTCTTTCCCACAGGGTTTGAGTGTCTGTGACGGATTACTGTGTGTCTGTCCTCTATGGTTTCGTGTAAGGACTGCAGGTATTTTGTATCACTGGTGTCTGTGCAAGATTAACTTCAGCTGAATCTATCCTTTGTCTACAATATACTCCTGTTCACTGACTCCCATCTGATCCTCTCAGGTGTTTGTGTTTATCTGTAGCCTGGTGTTTCTTGTTAATGGTAATGCAGTATTGTGGACACATTGGTTGGTATTAGCATCTGTCATCTATCCCTTATGTGCACTATCCTATGTCCTCCCATTCCTAATGTTATCCTGGTGGTCACACTTCCTTTCCGTATATCCCTCCCATTACCTACGTCAGTGTGTGGGCCCCAACTAGCCCAAAATTAATCCTTCTCCTTCCCTCCTTGTCCCGGTAACCTACAAATTGAGTTCCTTGTCCTAAGCAAACCCTTCTCTGTCTTTTTACAGTATGGGGCTCATACAGTACTTATCCTTCTGCGATTGAGTTATTTCACTCAGCCTAATGGCCTCCAGGTTCATTCACGTTGCGAGATGGTTCGTGTATCCCTCATTGTTCTTTAATGTAGTATAGTATTCCATTGTGTGCATATACCATAATTTGGTTATCCACTCATCCATTGATGAACATTTAGGTTGTTTCCATCTCTTTGCTATAGTTGAATTGTGCTGTGATGAACATAGGTGTACATATGTCTGTTTGTGTGTTCTCACCTCTTTAGGATATATTCCTAGTAATGGAATTGCTGGGCCAAATGGTACTTCTATTTTCAGTTTTTTAAGGAAATGCCATACCATTTGCCACAATGGTGGTACCATTTTACAATCCCACCAGCAGTGCACAAGAGTTCCAATCTCTGTGCAACCTTACCAGCATTTGTTATTTTCTGACCTGTTGAACTTTGCTATTATTGCTGGGATGAGATGATATCTCATTGCTGTTTTGATTTGCATCTCTCTAATGATCAATGATTGCCAACAATTTCTCTTGTGTTTGTTGGCTGCCTGTATATCTTTCTTTGGTGAAGTGTCTGTTCAAGTCTTTTGCCCATTTGTGAATTGGGTTATTTGTCTTTTTGGTGTTGAGGTGTTGAAGTTTTCTACAGATTCTGGAGATAAGTCCTTTATCAGGTATGTTATAGGCAAATATTTTCTCCCAATCTGTAGGTTCTCTTTTGACCCTTTTGATGAAGTCTTTTGATGCACATAAGAATTTAATTTTTAAAAGGTCCAGGTCATCTAGCTTCCTTTCCACCACCTGTGCATTCTGGATTATGCTTGATAGTCTATTTTTGCTGTAAATCAGGGCTCCGAGATTTGCCCCTGTTTTATCTTTGATGAATTTTAAAGTTTTAGGTTTCACATTTAAGTCTTTGATGCAGCTTGAGTTTGTTTTTGTGTATGGTGTGAAGTATGGGTCCTGTTTCATTTTTCTGCAGGTGGATACCCACTTTTGCCAGCACCATTTGTTAAAGAGGCTGTCTCTTCCCCATTTAATGGGTTTTGGACCTTTGTCAAAGATCAGTTGTCCATAAATGGATGGATCTATATCTGGACTTTCAATTCTATGAACATTTCTTCATGTGTTTGTTGGCTGACTAAATATCTTTGTTGAAGTGTCTGTTCATGTCTTCTGCCTTTTTAATTGGGTTGCCTTTTGGTTGATGAGGTATTAGAGTTTTCTGACAATTTTAGAGGTAAGTGTTTTGTCAGATATGTCATTGCCAAGTATTTTTTTCCAACCTCTAGGTTCTCTTTTTACTCTTTTGGAGGAGTCTTTTGATGCACACAAGAATTTAATTTTTATCAAAAGATAACTAGATGATTGGGACCTGCTATCAGTGTATTTTGATTCATAGTTGAGGGTGTATTTATGTCATAAATTAGGGCCTCTAAATTTGTCCCTATTTTTTCTTTGATGGATTTTTACAGTTCGAGGTTTCACATTTAAGTCTTTGATCTATGTGGAGTTAATTTTTGTATATGGTGTGAGGTATGGATCTTTTTCATTTTTCTGCAGATATCCAGTTTTACCAGTACCATTTGTTAAAGAGACTATCTCTTCCCCATTTAATGGATTTTGGCCCTTTGCCAAAGATCAGCTGACAATAGGTGGATCAATCTATTTTGGGGTTCTCAATTCTTTCCAGTCGTCTATATGTCATTCTAACAATACCAGGCTGTTTTGACTACTGTGACTGTTTAGATGTTCAGATTGAGGATTGTGAGACTCCTACTTAGTTCTTTATTTTTTGGTTATCCAAGGTCTTTTTTTCCTTTCCATATAAAATTATGATTGATTTTTCACGTCCTTAAAAAATGTTCATGGAATATGGATCAGGATTGTATTGAATGTATAAACTGTTTTGAGTAGTACTGACATTTCCACAATCTAGTTTTCCTATTCACAAACATGCTATGTTCTTCCATTTACATAGATCTCTTGTAGTTTCTTTTATTGTTTGTAGTTTTCTTTTTATAGGTCTTTTGTATTCCTGGTAACATTCATTCCCAAGTACCTTATCTTTTTGGTGGCTATTATGAATGGCATTGATTTATTTATTTCCTTTTCAGAGATCTCTTTGTTGATGCAGAGGATTCCAACTGATTTTTGTGTGTTGATCTTGTATCCTGCCACTATTCTAAATCTTTCCATTAGTTTCAGTAGTTTTCTTGATGAGTTAGTCTTTTGTGTGTTTTCTATGTATAAGATCATATCATCTGCAAATAGGGATAGTTTTACTTCTTCCTCACCGTTTTGGATGCCTTTGATTTCCCTTTCTTCCCCTATTGCCCTGAGTAGGACTTCCAATACGATGTTGAATAGAAGTGGTGATGGACAGCACCCTTGTCTGGTTCCTGTTTGCAATGGGAATGGTTTCAGTCTCCACTGGGAATAATGTTGGTTTTGAATATATGCCCTTCATTATGTTGAGGATTTTCCCTTCCATTCCTATTTTTCTGAGAATTTTTTTTT
>NW_006921767.1:3579226-3582237 GCF_000298275.1 Orycteropus afer afer | reverse complement strand
GTCAATCTTCATCCATTTCAGGAGATGGCATATGATCAAGAACCAATGGTATTGAGGGAAGAGGTCGAAGCTGCACTGAGGGAACTGGAAAAGAACAAGGCTCCAGGAATTGACAGAATACCTATTGAGATGTTTCAACATCTGGATGCTCCCCTGGAGGCCCTTGGTTATGCCAAGAGATTTGGAAGTCAGCTACTTGGCCAACTGACTGTAAGAGATCCATATTTGTACCCATTCCAAAGAAAGGTGATCCCACAGAATGTGGAAATTATTGAGCAGTATCTCATTAATATCACATGCAAGTAAAATCTTACTGAAGATAATTCAAAAATGGTTGTAGCAGTATATTGACAGAGAACTTCCAGAGCTGAAGGCTGTATTCAGAAGAGGACATGGAATGAAGGACATCATTGCTGATCTCAGATGGATCTTGGTTCAAAACAAAGAATACAAGACGTTTACTTGTGTTTGTTTCACTGTGCAATAGCATTTGGTTGTGTGGATCATAACAAATTGTGGATAACATTGAGAAGAATGGAAATTCCTGAACACTTAATTGTATTCATGAGCATCCTGTACACAGGCCAGGAAGCTGTCATTCACACAGAAAAAGGGAACACTACATGGTTTAAAATCAAGAAGGGAGTGTGTCAGGATTGTATCCTTTCACCATACTTATTCAATCTGTATGCTAAGCAAATAATCCGAGAAGCTGGACTATATGAAGAAGAATGTGGCATCAGGATTGGAGGAAGAATCATTAACAACCTGCGATATGCTGTCGACACAACTTTGCTTGCTGAAAGTGAGGATGACTTGAAGTATTTACTGATGAAAATTGCAGAATACAGTTTGCAGTATGGATTACATCTCAATATAAAGAAAACAAAAATCCTCACAACTGGACCTATAAAGCAGCATTATAATAAATCGAGATAAGATCAAAATTGTCAAAGACTTCACATTACTGGTTCTACAATCACCAATGGAAGCAGCAGTCAGGACATCACAAGACGTACAGCACTGGGCAAATGGGCTGCAAAGAACCTCTTACAAGTGCTGAAGAGCAAAGATGTCTCCTTGAGGACTAAGGTGCACCCGACACAAGCCATGGTGTTTTTCAATCACCTCATATGCATGTGAGAGCTGAACAATGAATAAGGAGGACCAAAGAAGAGTTGATGCCTTTGAGCTGTGGTGTTGGTGAAGAATCCTGAAAGCACTCAAACTACGAAAAGAACTAACAGATCTGTCCTGGAGGAAGTGCAGGCAGAATGCTCCTTGGAGGCGAGAATGGCCAGACTTCATCTCACCTACTTTGGTCATGTTGTCAGAGGGACCATTCTCTGGAGAAGGATGTCATGCTTAGTAAGGTGGAGGATTGATGAAAGAGGGGAAAGCCCTCAATGAGGTGGACTGACACAGTGGTGGAGGCGATGGGCTCAGGTGTAGCAAGAATCATGGAGCTGGCTCAGGACTGGTGGTGTTTCATTCTGCTGTACATAGAATCACTATGATTTGGAGATAACTCAATGGCACTTAACAATCCTTTTCTGTGTTCTGGAATACTTTGAATAGGATTGGTGTCAGCTCTTCTCTGAATGTTTGGTAGAATAATGTAGTGAAATCATCTGGACCAGGAGTTTTTCTTATGACCTGTCCAATTTCTACTTTTGCTGTAGTCTGCTCAAATTTTCTACTTCAGTGTATGTTTGAGTAAATCTGTTTCTAGAAATCTGTCCATTTCTTTTAAGGCTTTCAACTTTCTGAGAGTACAGTTCATGGTATCCTGGTATCCTTTTTTGTTGGTTTTATTGTGACATTGCCCATGCTGTTTCTTATTTGTGTTATTTGCAGCTTCTTTCTTCACTAAGTTTGCCAGTAGTTTGTCAATTTTATTAATCTTTCAAAGAATCACCTTCCATTCTTGATGTTTTAAATTTTCTATTGCTTTTATTTCTGCTCCAATCTTTATTATTTCTTTGCTTCTGGTGACTGGAGGCTTTTATTTTTTTATTTTTGGAGGGGGGTCTGTTTTTCTAATTGTTGGAGATGTTGGGTTAAGGTGTTGATTTTGGCTCTCTTTTTTGATGTGTGCATTTATTGCTTTAAATTGTCCTCTGATCTCTGCTTTTGCTCTATTCCACTGATTATCGTATGTTGTGTTTTCATTCTCATTTGATTCAAGAAATTTTATTATTTTTTTATTTCTTCTGCTACCCAGTAGTTTTTAAGGAGGGTGTTATTCAGTTTCCACGTGTTTGCTCTTTTTCCATTCATCTTCCTATTGATTTATAATTTTATACCATTGTTATCTGAGAAGATCCTTTGCAGTATTTCCATGTATTAAATTTTTAGGCTGACTATTAACTTTGTTTTCATGGACCTATAGGGAAATCAGGAGCTCTGATGGTGTAGTGCCTATGGCATGTGACTACTAACTAGAAGGCTGGCAGTGCAAACCCACCAGCCACTCCTTAGAAGGAAGGTTGGGCAATCTACTTCCACAGTGATACTGCCTCAGAAAGCCAAGAAGGGGTCACAATGGGTTGGGACCAACTGACAACAGTGAGTTTGGTTTTTGTTTTTTAGTTATAGGGGAATCAGGTGGCACAGTGCTTAAGGCATTTGACTGCTAATCCTAAGGTTGGCAGTTCAAACCCACAAGCCACTCCACAGAAAGAAGACCAGGCAATCTACTTCTGTACGGATTTACTGCCTCAGAAATCCAATGGGGGTTTCTATGAATCAGAATCAACTCGATGGCAGTGCGCTTTCATGTGTGTTTGTTTGTAGGGGGATCAAAAGAGCCCCAGTTGCACAGTTGTTAAATATTCAGCTGCTAACCAGAGGTTACCAGTTTGAACTTACCAGCCACTCTGGGAGAGAAAGGTGTTGCAGTCTGCTTGCATAAATATCACAGCTTTGGAAGCCCTATAGGGCAGTTCTGTGTCCTATATGGTCACAGTGAGTTGGAATTAACTCATTGGCAACTTTTTTTTTTTTTTTTT
>NW_006921767.1:3575997-3579126 GCF_000298275.1 Orycteropus afer afer | reverse complement strand
TTTTTTTTTTTTTTTAAGTGCTCTTCTCTGCTTTTACACATGTTTATGTCTCCTCTGTCTTTCAGAACAAAACTTTAGTTGACTTGCTACTTTCTATTGGCACTGTCCATCACCACAATGTGACAGGACTAAGACTCACTGTGATTCTAAGGACTTTTTTTTTTTTTTTTTTTTTAACATGAGGATCAGTGTTTGATATTTAGGGCATCATTCAAAACACCGAAACGTGTAAATAAGACTATGATTTTATTGGACAAAGTAAGTAAAAATTAAGAATGCTCTATTTTCTTTAGGCATTTCATAGATGACAATACTAATAACTGGGCTGGCATGTCCAATGCTACATAGCAAGTAAATGGAATAAATGACTAAATCTTCACTTTCTGGTTGGCAGATGGAGCCTCTTTGTGAACTTGAAGCAGAGGGATCAAGGTTTGCAAACTGAAAACCCTGTACCACTGTCCCTGGGTTACAAAGGAAATCCATTCTTGTGTGCAAGTTGAATTTGTAGGTCAGTTGGAGTAGGTGCTTATTTAGCCTTACTTTAGTGGAAGAAACTGGAAGGCTTTTCCGTAATTTAAAAGCCACACATGCAGCAAATGAAATTGTGATGAAGAATATGTTGGGAGTAGGAGGTTGGTTCAATCAAAGTAAAGTCAATTATGTAACATTTAAGGACACGTATGAGTTGTAAGTGGGAAGTTTGCAAACCAGGGAAGTACTGTACTAAATTTTGCCCGTAGTTCTTTATTTATTAGAAAAATCTGCACAAATATCCAGCTTACCCAGAAAAATTAAAAGTTTTGGCCACATTCTTGTTATGTGCTCATCAGTTTGATTTGGTTCCTTCAATGTCCTTCTATCTTATGCTCAGTTGTTTCATTTATTTACCCTGCCCTGCCTGGCTGCCTTAATATCTACTGACCACCCTGGGTAGAGAATATGGCCACCTGCTGGGCTTATCAGTCAGGATAGGCTAAGTTTGGTTACTGTAGGGGGAAAAAATATTCTCAAACATTAATGGTTTAAAATGTTGTTGTTATGTGCCATTGAGTCAGCCCTGACTCATAGCGACCCCTCCTTGGATTGCAGAGGCAGTATCACTATGGAAGTAGATTGCCCAACCTTCCTTCCGAGGAGTGGCTGGTGGGTTTGAACTGCCAGCCTGGTTAGCAATCAAGTGCCTTAGGCACTATGCTACCAGAGCTCCTAATGGTTTAAAATAACAAATGTTTAATTCTTACCCATGCTATCAGTGTTGGTTCAAGACCTTTAACAAGAATAATCACTTAGGGACTGAGACTGGTGAAGAAGTTACCATCTCAAACATTGTCAGCCAGAGCTGAAAACAGTTTCACTCTGGAAATAAATGTGTTGGCCTAAAGTAACACATGCTGCATCTGCTTGCAGCTCATTGGTCAGCACTAGTCACATAGACCTATCACCGCATATGCCAAAGGGTGAGGCTGAGAAATTTTTAGGGAACACCATATGTTTCTTCTACTGTCACAATTGTGGAAACCTGCGCTAGGTTGTAGGCTGTTCCAGTTAGTCACTGTTGAATCAATTCCAATTTATGGTGACCTCACGTGTAGAACTGGGCTCCACAGAGTAAGCTGTGACCCTCTGAAAGCAGATCACCAGGCCTGTCTTCCAAGGTGCCTCTGGTTAGGTTTGAACAGCTAACCTTTTGGCCTGTAGTTGAGTGCTTAACCATTCTGCCACCCAACAGTTTAATTCCTGGAAACATCTTTTTACTGGGCTGAAGCACTCTGCATACTGGAAACATGTAAGCATCCAACTCTATCCCAGTTCAGTCTGTTCTGTGGAGATGGTTATTCAGACATCTAAACTGGAATCATATCCCAAAGTTCTCACTTATGGATTGTGAGATGTTGAGCAAATATGCCATCTATCTGATCTTCTGTTTCCTCTTCTATAGCTTGGAGAAAGAATATAATCTCACGAGTTTGTGGAGATGATTACATTAAGTGAAATTCTATAGTATGTGTCATGTCCACTGTCTCCATCGATGGTGGCTACTCTTTTTGGAGGAAGTATATCTTGTGGTTATAAAAATGAACTTGCAAATAGCCTTTGTGAATGAGAAAGCCACCAAAACCTCTCTGAGCCTAAGTTTCCTCATCTAAAAAAATGGGATTTTGGCTTAAGGTACTGTGGTGATTCAGTGAGGTTATGTATGAAAAGCACCTAGCATGAATTAAGTACTCAAATGTAGCACATAGTAGTATTTTTGTATTATATGGATTTTATGGGGATGCTTGAGTTTTCATTTATTGAAAGAAATGTTGTTGTTATGTGCCGTCGAGTCAGACCCGACTCAAAGTGACCCCTCCTTGGGTTTCTGAGGCACTATCACTACGGAAGTAGATTGCCCCATCTTCCTTCCGAGGAGTGGCCGGTGGATTTGAACCACCAGCCTTCTGGTGAGCAGTCAAGTGCCTTAGGCACTATCAAATCTTACTGTACTAATCAACACTATCATTTTATTTGAGCTGTTTTTGGCATAAAATTTTACTTTATGATTTTCTTGGAAATAAAACACTCTCTTATCAGGGCTTCAGGACTTCTCAGGGTTCTCTGACAAGGATGAACTTCATTCTGAGAACTTGAGAGTTCAATGTGTCTTTGATCCCTATGGTACATCTGTTAGAAGCTGGAAATTTGCCCCACAGTCCAGGGAGCTTCCACCAATACTGATCAGTACCTAGTTGTTCAGGCAAATTATGGGAAACCTTCAGTGTTACCTACTTAAATCCTCCCCTAAAAACCCAGTGAGCAAATTGATCTTGGAAACTCAAGCAGATTACTTTTGGCACAGACCCTCATGTGAGTATATCTGACATGTATAAGGGAAATAGAATGTACTTAACACAAGCAAAATCTCAAGACATTCAGAGAGGTTTCTGTATCTGAAAATTGACCTATTGTTGAGCCCGTGTTCGGAAAGGAGTGTCGGCGCGAGGAAGCCACCACTGACGCGATAATGCAAAAGCAAAAGGAAAGTTTATTTGCTAGCCTGAGCTAGGGTCCCTGCTTATACCAACGCAGTGGCTTGGGCAAAAGACCCCATGCTCTCTTACTATTACTTACTTACTTACTTACTTA
>NW_006921767.1:3545523-3570497 GCF_000298275.1 Orycteropus afer afer | reverse complement strand
TTTTAGTATATGCTGAATATTTGTGCTTGTCCTCTTTTTTATTGTGATGTGAAGGTTTATAATTTTTCTTTGAGGTTACCCTATGATTTATAAATTTACCCCCAAGTTTAGAACAGTCTACTATTACATTTTTATAGGAAAATATAGGGTGGAGTAGCACCAGGGCAAAGGGGTACAGATGACTGGTTGTTGCTAAGGGGTTTAGAGCAGAACTCTGAGACGTGGGGGGACGTGCTGGAATCCCTGGCCCTAAAGTCCAGTTGTTGTTGTTATGTGCCATAGAGTTGGACTCGACTCATAGCTTTAGGGAATAATTATCTAGGGAGGATGTAAAGTCCTGATGTGTGGGAGACTTGCAGGAGCCAGGTAAATCTCTGATACGTACTGGAATCCTGGAATCCGGAGGGGAGATAAAAGCCCTGAGACATGGGATGCGTTAGAATCCCTGACACTAAAGACTTCTGGTTAAAGAGTTACCTGGAGGCCATTAGGACTCAGGCCTCACATTCCTTAGGACTCAGGCCCCACACTATCATCCCCAAACATCAAAGTATTCAATAAAGACAGTAGAGGACAGGAAAGCATACCATTTTTGGGAGACAACTAAGTACTAAATGCTTTATTATTTAGTTCTCATGACAATTCCCCGTGAGTTGGTTTTGTTTACATTTTATAAATGAGCAAACTGAGGCCCAGACAAGTGAAGTAATCATCCAGCGTCACAAAGGATACACGGTATAGACGTCAAGTTTAAACCATAGTCCACTAGATCTTTCTACTATAGTATGCTATGTCTCCTGCTGAAGAAAAATGAGCACCAAAATGTCAGCTTTAAAGTTCCTTCATGATCAGGCCCAGACAGATTAATAACTTTTCCAGAAGATTAAATAATTTTCTGAAGATCTTAAAGTGAGTGGCTCCAAAACTCCTGTTCTCTCCCTGATTCCATATAGCATCCCAAATGGGCCAAGGTGAGGTCAACATGTTGACTTTTTAGGCTCCTTCAGGTTTTCCCAATCACCAAGAACTTTTAAGATAAGGTCTAGAAACACTCTGCTCCCCCCCTTTAAAACTAAGACTTCCTTAAGATAAACTTGGCCAATTACTGCTGGTTGCAGATTAATAAGCTGTGGAGACACATATTGTACAAACTCACATGGGGACCATGTGATGCTGCTCACAGGCTGCCAAGTGGAGTCACATTTTGAATGAATCTGCTGGCCAAAGATCACTTTGATTTTTCCATCTACCTGTTTGGAGTCAACTTTCCACTCTCCTACTCTGATTGAAGGAGCTCTGGTAGCATAGTGGCTAAAGCACTTGACTGCTAACCAGAAGGCTGGCGGTACAAACCCACCAGCCACTCCTCGGAAGGAAGGTTGGGCAATCCTACTTCCATACTGATACTGCCTCGGAAACCCAAGGAGGGGTCGCTATGAGTGTGGGCCGACTTGACGGCAAACAACAACAACAGCAACTCTGATTGAAACAAGAGATGACACCAGACATGCCCAGGCAAGCTGCCTCAAGTGAACTGGAAGCGAGCAACCTTAGATTCTGGGTGAGGGAGAGACAGATGAGCTCAGCACATCAGGTTCCAGTCCTCGGATTTCTTTACAGAGGAAGGGAAGGGAGGATTTTTGAGAAGAAACTATTAAAGATACCTCAAAGATATAATGTCCCGTTACCTTAGACATGTCAGATTCCTTTAGCATTGAGCTAGCAGAGTGTCTGAGTGCATGGGGGAGGGAAGTTTTACCATGGGATGGGGAATTTGTCTTGGAGGTGTCAAGAGATCCTAACTAGGCCTGATACAATAGGTCTAGCTGGTTCACAGTTGAATTTCTTGGTGCTGGGGGATGGGGTGGGTGTGGAGATATAAATAGGAGATTCCTGGTATAGAGGAAATATGCTGTGGGTAGAGCATAGAATTATAGAAATAGCAACCAGTTGCGGTCAAGTTGACAAAAAAATCATGGCAACCTCATGTATGTCAGAATATAATTGCGCTTCATAGGGTGTTTCATTAATGATTTTTGGTAAGTGGATCACCAGGACTTCCTTCCCAGATGCCTCTAGGTGAACCAGAACTTTCAGCTTTCCTGTTAGTAAATGAATCCATTAACTATTTGCCACTGTTCTGGATTCCAGGGGATTATACACCAAACCGAACCAGTTGCCATGGAGTACGTTTCAACTTATGGCTATGATCTTTTGGAAACAGATTGCCAGGACTTTCTCCCAAGGCATCTGCGGATGAGTTTGAACTGCCAACCTTTAGGTTAGTAGTGAAACACTTAACCAATTGTGCCATTCAGGGATTTAAGATGATAAATAGACTCACTGACAATGAGCCCATTCTGACTCATAGTGACTCTATAGGACCAAAGTAGAACTTCTCCATAAGGTTTCCAAGGCTGTAAATCTTTATAGAAGCAGACTGCCACATCTTTCTTCCATGGAGCAGCTGGTGGGTTTGGACCACTGACTTTTTGGGTAGCAACTGAGCATTTAACCACTGTGCCACTAGGGCTCCTTTAAGATCATATAGGGCTCTGGATATGTCTTGGGGAAATTCCTGAAGTTTTGGAAGCCTCACAACTCTCCAGAGCTTCAAGTGCAGAGATTGGAGTCTTCAAAGGCCCACAGAGTAAGTACAAAGAGCGCTACTCAGTCATTAATTGTTCTGGTTACCTAGTGCCACTCTGACAAGAATATTCCACAAATGGGATGGCTTTAAAAAACAGGAGTTTATTCTCTTACAATTTTGGAGGCTTTAATTCCTAGTTCAAAGTCCCAGGCTCTAGGGTCTGGGCGAAAGCCCCTCAACCTTGGGCTTCAGCTCTGCCTCTTGCTTCTTGCCCAATGAAGCTGGAGGCTTTTCTTCAAACAGTTGCTGGCTGCTGAGACTGACAAGCCCAAGGTTGACAAGTAAAAAGGCATAGTCCCAATGTTACCAAACAACATGGCAGGCCACTAATTCAAGTCCAGAAGTCGTCCCAAGATTGTCAGGGTATGGCAGGCTGTTGAACAATGACTTGACTACATGCAGGGTTCAAGTGTACCAAAAGGCTAGAAAACATTCCCAAGGCAGCTCCTCCTATACAGGAAACAGACTACATCCCTAAGGCAGCTACTCAGCTGCTCACCACCATGAAGTTGATTATCAGACTTATCATGGGGAATACTACATTCAGCTGTCCAGCCACTCAACCAGGCCCAGTCTAGTTGACACACAAACTGAACTACTACACTAATGAAAATGATAGTGTTGGTGAGGAGGAGGTGGTATTTGGGGGAGATAGTGGGCTGAATGCTGCCCCCTCCCCCCAAATATGCCCATGTCCTAACCCTCAGAACCTGGGCATGTGGCCTTATTTGGAAAATGGTCTTTGAAGATGTAATTAAGCTATCGATCTTGAGATGAGACCATCCTGGATTATCCTAGAAGACCGTAAGTCGCTGACAGATATCCTTTGAAGAAAAAGAGTGATTTGAAAAAGAGAGATCAAGGCCACATGAAAGTGGAGGCAGAGTTTGTTTGCCAGAAGCCAAGGAACACCTGGAGCTACCAGAAGCTAGAAGAGACAAGGAGGATTCTCCCCTAGACTCTTTGGAGCAGGTGGGACCCTGCCAACACTTTGATTTTGGACTTTGGCTTCCAGAACTGAGAGGGAACAAATTTCTGTTGTAGTAAACCGCCCAGTTTGTTATTTACTATGGCAACCACAGGAAAATAATACAGGGGAGAAATTCTTCTTGACTCCATAATTTCTTCTGGTTGACAGCATGCAATAGACAGACACAGGGTTGGCTTGCCTGCCTGCTCCTTTACTGACTCCATCCCTGGAGAGGTGGAGGGACTTACTAAATTGCAAAATTTGGGAAGAAAAAACTATACATGTTAAGTTCAGCTCTTCCTTTTTCTCCCTTTAGGTACAAACCTGTCAGCAGAAGTTTAAGTTCTTTCAGGCTCGTCCATACTCCACCTCTTACCAGGGAAGCACAGACTGGACTATGCATCTGCCTTGTGGAGGGGGGAGGATGAGGCCACTGAAGTCACTTACCTGCAGATGTATCCATATCCTCTCCATCCTAGACTTTGTCATACAGGCCACAGTTGGATTTTCCAATCGGAAACTCATTTCTCTCTCTTTCTCTTCAAAGAGGATCCTATTTATTGGGTTCCATTAAGACCCCAGAGGAACTCTGGAGGCACAGTGCCTAAAGCATTTGACTGCTAATCAGAAGGCTGGTGGTTCAAACCCACCAGCCACTCCTCGGAAGATTGAGTAATCTACTTCTGTAGTGATACCGCCTCTGAAACCCACGGAGGGGTCACTGTGAGTTGGGTTTGACTTGACGGCAGTGAGTTTGGTTTTTGTTTTTTTATTAAGACCCCAGCAAATAATATTGAATAATATCAGCAGCTGCCAAGGTTGAGTCATAGGCTGAGGGTTTTACTCGCCCTATCCCACTTAATCCTTACAATTTTTTATGAGATAGCCATCAGCATTCTTTCCATTTTGAAGGTGGGGAAACTGAGGCTTAGGGCAGTTAAGTAACCTCCTCAAGGTAACGCAACAAGTAAGTAGAGATGCATCATTTGAATTGCAATTTTCTGAAACAAAAACTGATTCATTTATACCACCAGGCCAGGAAAGAAAGGCATATGCACAGTTATAATATAATACGTAATTAAGGTTAAGTTGAATATACCCAGTTTGATCTTGGCCAAGTGAGGAAAATCTTTGTCCATTAACCTTCTTGTGCTGAGTGTTTATATTTTGAGCCTCCCTGTGCTTCAGTGCTGGATAGAATAACTACATATTAAAGCTGATACTAATATCCCAATGGCTATTCCTCCAGCCAGACTCAACGGTGCTTAAAGGGCCTGGTTTGGCATGTTATTTGTGGTTCTGAGAATAGTACTTGTATTTATTACTGTAACTTTCACCATAATCAGCAATTCCTTAGGCTGGCTATAGGGTGCACACATTCTTTTTTAATTATGCTTAAAATTTGCTGTAATAAAACATCTAATATTATTAAGAATAGCATGAAGGAAAAAAAAAAATCATTGTAGACAAAATTCACCTTTGAGGATTTATCCAAATGTTCATGTACTCATGCATTCATCTATAAGCCAACTAGAAAGATTTACTGAGAACTTACTCTGTGCAAGTATTTTACTTCATTCACTTATTAAAAAATAATTGTGGAGCTCCTACTACAAGCTCTGTCTTCCTAGGTAGACTCTCCTAAACCTTCCCTCTCTTTTCCATACTAACTAGTGTCCTCACTCTGTTACGTGGTTGTAAAGCATACCTTCATTCTGACTTTTCCACCTTTGTTTTTGTTGTGTGCCATTGAGTTGATTCTGACTCATAGCGAACATTATCTTTGAGGACTATAGTATGCCAACTGACCTTAGTGTCCCCCGAGACTGTTGTCTTGCTCAAGGCTTAATAATTCCAGAGACATACTACCCCATCTTTCTCCCCCAGAGTTAAAACCACCAATCTTTCGTTTAGCAGTTAAGTGCTTAGAGACTGTGCCACTGGGCCTCCTTTTTCCAGCTTTGCCTCCTGCAAATGTACTTAGTGTGTTTCTACTCCTTCAGAACCTTGCTCCCTCATTTCCAATATGATAGTTAACCTGATAACCTAATATACAGAAGTTGATTCATGGGTATCAAATGGCATAATGGTTACTCCTTCCAGATAACACATTCATTTTAAGAAAGACCTGTTAAAACCACACTGTCTTAATGGAAAAATGAGTGGATTTCATAAATGATCTTTCTAACACAATATAATAGGCAAGAATTTGATCAGATGGACCTTTTTAGTGCCTCCCAAATCTCACTGCCTATGTTGAAGGTAGCAGTAGCATTTCAAAAGCAGCCAGCAATGTCATATTTCATGACATAATTTTACTGGTTAATGTGATGATTTTATATTGTTGTTGTTGTTCGCCGTCGAGTCAGCCCCGACTCATAGCGACCCCTCCTTGGGTTTCTGAGGCAGTATCACTACGGAAGTAGGATTGCCCAACTTTCCTTCCGAGGAGTGGCTGGTGGGTTTGAACCGCCAGCCTTCTGGTGAGCAGTCAAGTGCCTTAGGCACTATGCTACCAGAGCTCCTTTAGAGAGTCAATTTTTGCAATGAAAAAACTACTTGTGAAATATTTGCATAAGATAATAACTGAAAGAGTCCAACAATCTTCCCCATTTTCATGAATATATTACTACACTTCTGTGACAGATTGACTCAATAGTCCCTTTCACTTCTTAGTAACTAAACCAACATTAAGGAGCTCTGGTAGCATAGTGGCTAAGGCACTTGACTGCTAACCAGAAGGCTGGTGGTTCAAACCCACCAGCCACTCCTCGGAAGGAAGGTTGGGCAATCCTACTTCTATAGTGATACTGCCTCGGGAAACCCAAGGAGGGGTCACTATGAGTTGGGGCCAACTCGACAGCACATAGCAACAACAACAAACAACCAACATTTTAGTCAGGATGGCAGTAATGTACCTAGTTAAAAGACTACATTTCCCAGAATCCTTGGCTTTAATTATGTCATCTAGTTGTGCCCAATGAAATGTATCCAGTCGTGTGTTTCTTCTAGTAAGTCTCCTCAAATGGAGTTGACTCAACCAGAAAGCACTTGTATTTTGCTTTTTCTTCTTTCTCCTTCCTCTTGCCTGAGAAGCAGGCATAATGGCTATCATCTCAGCAGCCATTTTAGGACATAAAATAACATTAGAAATAGAAACCACAGTAGAACATAAAGTAAGAGCTTCGATCCCTTGTGAGTAAAGAATTATTTTCTCAGTATTGGACTACCCATCTCTGAAATTATTTTATGTGACAAAGAAAGAAATCTCTGCCTCATTTGAGCCACTTTAGTATTTGGTCTTTGTGTTTTATGTAGCTAAACCTAATTGCAACTAACACATCTACAGGCTTATTATTGAAACCTGGCAACCTTATTACAATCAAGTTTCACTAATGGAACCAACCTGATTTCTGAGTGTGTGCGTAGCTGACTGTCCTGGCCAGTTCATGTGAGTAGAAACTAAAGTTCTTGGACACTTTGGAGCCTGCATCCTGGTTTCGTTTTGAACACAGATCCTTAGTTTTCTTTGTTGAATTACTGCAACCATTTGTAGATGTCCAACTTATTTTTAAGGAAGTTATCCTCCAGAAAACGTAACTGCCCCTTTAGGTGAAAAGTCTTTTCCCCTGCCCTCTGAGTCTGAGTAAAAAGATGCCTGGTGTCTTTGGTCCTTGCTCCCCTACCCCATTTCTAAATGATATCTGTGATAGAAAATTTAAAACCTATAAAGCATTTGTTACTCTCACTTGGCCTAATCAGGAACTAAATATAAAAAATTTTGAAATCTTAGAAAGATTGAGGTTTCTGAACTTGAGCTGATCTGTTAAACCAGTTAGTTGAGCGAGGCCGGATGAGCCCTCAGGAAAAATCATGAAAACTAAATTAAACTGAACACCAAAAGCAATTTGCCAGCAGTGAATCTAATTCACAATTTGCCTCCTCCAGAGAAGAGTATTCTGCCTTGGCCACATGCCAACAAGAGCTCCATGTGATGGTCTATAGGATTGCACAATTCCTCTTGGAATAGTTATGAGAGGAAAAATAACATTTGTTCTGCCAAAGTATGTGGACTTGCTGACATTTGCTGAAATACAGATATCATCTGAGTGAAAAGTGAACAGGATGTTATCCTTAAGGTGTTTTAGAGACCTAATATGTTACACATCTTTTCCACACATTCATAAGGCAGCTTGAATTTCTGTTAATTGTGAAGACTTGACACTTGCAACCATTTCCAACAGACCCCTGGTGGCTTCCGGGGTTTGTGAAGATCACCCCATGATAGAATCAACCTGGTAAGAAGCTTTCCTGTGGGATATCAGTCACATTTGTCTATTTATCTCCACTCCTTGTTGGAATGGTGACTTAAGGAGGATAAAATCTGGATTTATGGTAGTGGGGAGTCAGCACACTTTAAATCAAGTGTACCTGTCATATGAAACACCTGATTCTAGATTCAACAAAGAAAACGTGACAGGAAAGGATGGGGGAGAAAAAAGATGGTACGTATTATATTCTTTGAAGGAGAAAATAAAAGTTTTAGGCAAAGATTTTTAAATAATGGAGATGATCACTAATTCCTGATGACTGTTTCCGTGGCAGAAAGCTCTGGACATGGATTTGTAGGGGACAAAATAAAGCTAATGGCATATCTAGAAAGTCTTTCCTAGATAACACATTCCATTTCAGTTTTCTCTAGACATTTTTCTGGTGAAATATTCAGTTCAGAAGTATGAAAAGGAGGTGATTTTGAGGTAAGAATAGAACTTGAGTATAATGAAAGTTAAGTGTAGAATATTGTATTTTGCATGATACAAACATCTCAGAGTGAAATAGGATTAACAGTTTAGAAGCAGAGAATATGAACAGCAGTGGACAGATGATTCAGTTACAAAGTCGGTAAAGACTTGTCCAGTCATCAAAATATTAGAGGATCAAAAAAATAATCCAAAGAAATTAGGAGATCTGTTTTTATCACACTGCCCTCCGTATGTCTTAGGGATCACAGATACACACACCTGTGTGTGTATACATTTGCTAACATGACTGCAGAGGATTTCGTATTAGATAATATGGTTTCACACATATTGGAAAAATGATTTTACACAGTAGTTAGATAAAAGAACAATTTAGACTGTTGATCTCCAGTACTGCAAGGAATATTGTGGCCCTCTCTAATATGGCAATGAGAGTTTAAAGATCATTTATACTTGAGGGTGAGGTGAATTGGACAATAAGAAACTATTAGTAAATAAACATGTCATGTTAGAAAAGGGTTTTGGTGTCAAGATGATATAAAGTCTTACAGTTAAACTGGAATGTTATAGCCACACAGCACATTTTGGGTAAGTGGAATGGTTATTCTGTGCCTTGGATGTGTTCCAGAATTGTGCGTATCTTTCAGTATGCAGTAATTACCTGCCTGAAAGATATAGCTACCATTGAGACAAATCCACTTTAATTCACATCAATGAGTACAAACACAATGCCCACTGTGTGTTGGCTGCCACGAAGTTCCAAAGATCAATATGGTAGCGTACCTGTCTCTAACACACTTGCAGTTTACTAAAAGATAAGAAATAGAACACGTAAGCAGTAAACTGTGGAAAATGACAGGATAGAACATATACAGTGAGACATCTACTCTTCTAGAACACCTATAAGGTACAGAAATAATGACATTGCAAGGGAATGATTAGCATTGTCTTCTGGGTGTGACATTTTTCTACGGGGTAGAGGATGAAAGAAATGCGAAGTTTTAGGGAGGAATTTCCACCTGAGATTTTTAAAGATGAAGAGAATTCAAGGATGGAGAAAAAGTCAATCACTTGGAAGCAGTATTTAAATATTCACCTTTTTGAAGGGAAGGAGATAGAGCCAGGGTATTTATTAATATTTCTTTTTAGCTCCAGTATTGAAAATCTAGGAATTCATGGCTCTGATGCAAATTATAGGTTTGCATTTTTATTTCATTTGTTTTTATCATTTTTGATAGAATTGAACTGAAAATGAGGTTTGAAGGAACTTTTGAGATCTCTGAATCATTTATTAATTCATTTAAATAAGTATTTACTACACGAATCTAGAAGCTCTGGTAGCATAGCGCCTAAAGCACTTGACTGCTAACCAGAAGGCAGGCGGTTCAAACCCACCAGCCACTCCTCGGAAGGATGACTGGGCAGTCTACTTCCATAGTGATACTGCCATGGGAACCCAAGGAGGGGTCACTGAGAGTTGGGGCCGACTCAATGGCACATAACAACAACAACAACAACATATGAATCTACTATGTGCCAGGCTGCCAGGTACTATTTTTGGGCACTTAGAGACTTATCACTTTTCCTCATGGTACCCAGGCTCTAAGTAGAAGAGACACATAATATGTAAATATTTTGTCAAAAGGCAATAAATGTGAAGGGAAACAATTGCAATAGATTAAGGGTAGGCAAAGTATGTCAGTTTGTCCAGGGCAGGCTCAAGTTTATTGTTATTATCCCAACATAGTTATTAATAGCATCCCTTTTCAGTTCAAAAGGTGATTCAGTTTAGATGCTATGTAAATTGGTAAGCACAGTTAAAGGAGATCAGGAAAGTGTGTTTGTGTACACATATGCATGCTGAGGGCCAGTTTGAGATACTTAACCTAGTACTTCAGGTAGACCTCATTAAGAATGAGACCTGTGAGCAAAGACCAGAGGTGGTTAGGGAGTTAATGATCTAGATGCCTCAGTGAGAATAGTTCCAGACAGAGAAGGCAAAGGATCTAAAGTTTCCAAGGAGGGTAAATGGGCCAGTGAATTCTGATGTGCAGCAAATGA
Organism: Orycteropus afer afer; assembly: GCF_000298275.1. Lineage (NCBI taxonomy): Eukaryota > Metazoa > Chordata > Mammalia > Tubulidentata > Orycteropodidae > Orycteropus > Orycteropus afer. The sequence goes on along the minus strand of NW_006921767.1, from coordinate 3,560,056 downwards.
AGGAGAGAGCAGCAGGGAATAGGATCAAGGAAGAAAAGAGTGGAGGCAGATAGTGTAGGGCCCAATACCATTGTAAGGAAGTCAAGTTTTCCTCTGAGTCAAGTGAGAATTCATGAGGGGAATGAGCACATAGAAATAACATAATCTAACTTGTGTTTTTAAATCATCCCTGTAGAGGGAAAAAAGTAAAGAGACATAGTTGAGGTAGGAGGCTCATGAGTTAGAACAGGGTGGAAACAGTGGAGGAGGTGAGGGAGATTCTGGAGACAGTCTAAAGCAAGAACAGAACTTTTTGAAGGAAGGAGATGAGCACATGAGGTTCTCATATCTTGCTACAGAAACAAATGATTCCTTCCAGGTCTACTTCAACAACTCCTGGTTTTTGGTTCTAACTGAGCACTTAAAGAACACACCTCTCACTTTGCTTCAAAGCCCTGCCTTCCCTTTCAAAGCATTTACAAAATGTTAACTCTCACTGATGTTCAATTGCAGACATAATCACTTCTGTCTGGTATATATTAAGCATGGTTTCAATATAGATAGTTCTGATTAATTGAAATGTAGTATATGAGAAAACAGACATTTTGCAAGCATAGATGTTCCAAACAGTAGACTGCCAAAGAGTAGCCAATTAGTAATGAATGTCTTGAATGGTCACTTCACATTTTAAAATGGTGAATTGTGTTGATGGTAGGACATACAAGTGGCCGCACAGCATTTTCAGTGGTACAGCAGAGAGTCAGGGGAGGTCTGCCAATGCCACTCACTGTGTAACTGTGGCCACATCCCATAGTTTTCTGAGATGAATGAGTCATCACTGTAGCATTTTACTGTGATTACTTACAGCTCTGACATTCTAGAACTCTACAAGCATTTTGAAAGCAAGTGAGGCGAACAAGGCTAGTGATAGAACTTTAGAATTGTATGGATAACATTGAGAAGAATGGGAATTCCTGAGCACTTGATTGTACTCATGAGGAATCTGTACCTTGACCAGGAGGCTGTCATTTGAACAGAACAAGGGGACACTACATGGCTTAAAATCAAGAAGGGAGTGCGTCAGGGTTGTATCCTTTCTCCACACTTATACAATCTATATGCTGAGCAAACAATCCGAGAAGCTGGACTATATGAAGAAAAACGTGGTATCAGGATTGGAGGAAGAATCATTAACAACCTGAGATATGCAGACGATACAACTTTGCTTGCTGAAAGTGAGGATGACTTGAGGCACCTACTGATGAAGGTTGAAGAATACAGTCTGCAGTATGGATTACATCTCAATATAAAGAAAACAGGAGGGAGCTCTGGTAGCATAGTGGCTAAGACACTTGCCTGCTAACTAGATGGCTGGCCGTTCAAACCCACCAGCCACTCCTCGGAAGGAAGGTTGGGCAATCCTACTTCCGTAGTGATACTGCCTCGGAAACCCAAGGAGGGGTTGCTATGAGTCAGGGCTGACTTGACGGCACATAACAACAACAACATAAAGAAAACAAAAATCCTCACAACTGGACCAATGAGCAGCATCACAATAAATGGAGAGAAGATTGAGGTTGTCAAGGAATTCACGTTGCTTGGTTCTACAATCGATGCCAACGGAAGCAGCAGTCAGGACATTAGACGACGTGTAGCATTAGGAAAGTCAACTGCAAAGGAACTGTTTCAAGTGCTGAGGAGCAAGGATATCTCCTTGAGGACTAAGGTGTGCCTGACACAAGCCATGATATTTCCAATCACCTCATATGCATGGGAGAGCTGGACAATGAATAAAGAAGACCGAAGAAGAGTTGATGCTTTTGAGTTGTGGTGCTGGCGAAGAATGCTGAAAGTACCATGGACTGCTAAAAGAACTAACAGATCTGTCCTGGAGGAAGTGCAGCCAGAATGCTCCTTGGAAGCAAGAATGGCCAGACTTCGTCTCACCTATTTTGGTCATGTTGTCAGAAGGGACCATTCCCTGGAGAAGGATGTCATGCTCGGTAGGGTGGAGGGTTGACGAAAGAGGCCTTAAACGAGATGGATTGATACGGTGGCTGCGATGATGGGCTCGAGTATAGCAGGGATTGTGGGGCTGGTGCGGGATCGGGCAGTGTTTCATTCTGCTGTGCATGGGGTTGCTATGAGTCGGAAACGACTCGAGGGCACTTAACAACAACAACTATATACTTAGGAATGTAGTGTTATTATACAGAATTAAGAGCAATGATTATTACAAATGATCATAATAAGAGTTGACTTAAAGTTTACTATGAGCAAAGTACTGTGTTAAGCATTGTACATGAAATCTTTTAATTCTAAACAAAACACAACAAGACTCTCTAGGTAAGTACTCTTTCTATCCTCTTTTTGCAGTGAGGGAAGCAGAGCCACAGAAAACTGAGAAACTTGCCAGCTTGCAATTGGCAGAGGCAGGATTCAAGTCCAGGTAGTCTGTTTCTAGGCCTTTATTACCTTAATCACCATACTGTTCCCCCCTACTCCCTTCCTCAATACACAGAGTTAGCACAGTGCCTGGCTATAGTGAGAACTCAATAAATGAAAGTTATTATGAGGGTTATCATGACAGTGGAATTCAGTACATTTGGAGTAACAGAATGAATCCATGAGTCATCCATACTAAGGCACTGAGGTGATAATTGAAGTCAGCAAGAAATGAGCTCATACAGCAGGAGTGGGCAGGAAGGGCTGACAAATGACGTTTGGCGGATGAGTAACAATATGCCCTAATGTACCCTCAGACCTGCAGCAGAAATAAATGTTTCCTTCCACAACTGGTTGTATGACTCTCGGGTTTTGGTTCTAACTCTTTACAAGGTTTTCTCCTACTTTTCTTCAAAGCCTTGTCTTCCCTTTCAAATTGTTTGCAAAATGGTAAATTCTATCTCCAAAAGAGTCCATTGAAGTGTAGTTCCAGACATAATCAGTTCTGTCTGGTAAAGATTAAGGATGTTTATGATATGGGTAGTTCTGATTAATTGCTGCTGAACCCCTTGAGCTGAATGTCAAAGCTAGGAAATGAACTCTTAAATGGACTCAAAAGACAAGCGCCCTGTGTATCCTTGAACATAATCCAATCAAAGCGATTGCAAAGGAAACACAGGAGACAGTATTAGATTCATGGTGACATGAGGGTTCCTGTTCCATTTATGAAAAACCACCAGGTCATCATTCTCCTAGAGACTGTCCTTTGATATAGGCCTGCCTGAAATGTAAAAGAAGTCTTTCTAAAACCCAACTCTTACATTTACTTTTCTTCTGAAAATTCTAGTTTGCAAGTCTTGACACTAAAATTCATCTTAAAAGAAACAAACATAAAAGAAAATTTAGTCAAGAAAATAGGAGTACTTAATTGTCTATTGTTCAAACCCACCCAGTGACACCCTTGAAGAAAGGCCTGTCAATCTGCTCCCATAAAGACTGCAGCCAAAGAAAAAACCCCTATGGAGCAGTTCTACTCTGTGACACATGGGATATATCCATGAATCAGAATCAACTCAACAGAAATGGATTGCAGGTTAATTTGTCTATAATGTTGATCGGTAGATAAGGGGTGTAATAGTTGGAAATATCCATCAGTAAACTTATCCTTTTGAGGCTGAGCATTCTGTCTTATTAGAATTGTCTCAAATGAACTTGAAGGAACCCATCTGTGGACCTTGCCACATGAGTGTTATTGATGGTAGTATCAAAATCAAGCAAAATCAACTCAAATCAGATGATCAGAGAATTTGAATGATCTTAAGTTTAACTGTGATGAGCACGTTTACTTTTCAAAAATATACCACCAGAGGCAGAGACAAGATGGCATCCTGTTAACACATTCCACCCAATCCCTCTACAACAGAGACCCCAAAAAACTGAATGGAAACAGATACAAGTAATAATCTTGGAATTCTGAGCATCTAATGAGAAGATAAAGAATTAGACTGAGCACTGATTGGAAAGAGAGTCAGAGTGAAGTCAGTAACAGGAGAGAGAAAAGAAGTCAGAACTAGCCAAAGAATAGCTGTTTTAAACATGGTGGCAGATTAGAAGGGGGAAAAAAATCCTTCACAGAATCCACACAGTGGTAAAGACACAGTGTACATAGATTGGGGGGATTTCAAGGTGAGTTAAGTTGGGTGAGAGCTGAAAGAAGAACACACAGGAAAGTGGGTCAGACTTCCAGTGGTATAAGTGGCCATGGAGCAAGGAGGGAGCCAGAAAAAGGAAGTAAAATAACCTATTACTAGTAAACAAAGCCAGATCTGCTACTGCTGAGTCAATTCTGACTCATAGTGACCATTTTTTGGATGATAGAACTGCGTTATGGAGTTTCTGGGGTTGTTGATCTCTGCAAAGGCACACTGTTTCTCATCTTTCTCCTGTGGGTGGCTGGTGAGTTTGAGCCATTGGCCTTTTGGTTGACAGCTGAGTGCTTTAACCACTGTGCCACAGCCTTTTGGGCTAAGGACCTATGTGAGGGGAAAAGCTTGTACTGGGGTGGTTGAAGGAGCTAGGCTCACAGGGATCTCTTGCTTGAATCAAAGCAGGAGCTAGATAAATGGCTGCATGTGCCCATAAATGTGTCAGACCCAACCAGTGAATTATGACTAGTAAGCCACTCTCTTTGCTCCAAAAAGAGAGGCAATTAGGGGCAAATCATCTTCCTCCCACCACCAATTTGGTGGCTAGGAAAGTCCATCCTCGATCCCCCATCCCTATCCCCCTCTATAGCCTAGCAACCCTTACCAACCCACTCCAAACAGACAGAACCAGGGGCTGCAGCTCTCCCTTCCCACACTTGCATCACTGGCTGATCTTTCTTTCTCACACTGAGCACAAGAGGCACACACCTGTAGCCTTCTTAGAGATACTCACTTGCACCAGGCTCCTTTCACCTCTGTGGGTACACAGCCCAGTGGATCAGCAGTTTCTGCCACAACCATCTTCTCATAGGGCTGGCAGCTGACCACAACTACAAAAGTCCATCCCTTCCTTAGTTTCCTTATCTTCTCCTTATTTCCCTCCTTTCCTTTTCCCCAATTTCTTCCTTTTTATCTGTTCATTTCTCTCTTCTTTCATTTTTATCAATCTTTAACCTCTCTACCTTTTTTTTTTTGTTTTTTTTTTTTTTTTTTTTTTTTTTTTTTTTTAATCTTTATTCCATCTTTTCCTCTTTTTCTTCTCTTTGGTTTTTTTTCCTTGCCACATCCCACAAGGGAAGGACATTAACTCTCTACTAGTCAGGCCTATTTACAGAACTGACCACCTCACCTAATGGATAAGCACCAGCACCAGCTCCTGCACCAGTGGATCGATGACAGATAGTGGCCAACACCTGCTCATCCCAACACAACATACTCCCTCTCTTCATGACATAGACCCACACCCACATTCCCACCAACCCAGAGATAATGAGGGAGTGCTCCAGTGCTGCCAAGCTAACAAGAATCACACCTACTCCAAACATCTAGACATACTGAAACAAGCAAAACAAAACCAGGATGAAACAAATCAACATGTAATCAAAAAATAAAGACAAATTTCAAAATATCTGACACAACAGGATAAGATAGCAGAAACTAGTGACCAAAATAAAGAACTAGGAAATATCCCAAAGGAAGAAGAGGTGACAGAAGTACCTGATAAAGAATTTAAAAATATATCTCGGACTTTCCAAGAGCCCAAAGAAACCATAAACAGAAGCAAGGAGAAGACAGACAATACCCTTGAAGAATTCAAGAAAATCATTCAAGAGTGAAATGTCAAAATAAATGCATAATTAAGAATCAAACAAAAGCAATTAGAAATCCAGGACATGAACACTAAAATTATGGAGATAGATAACACATCGGAAAAACAAAATAATAGAATTGAACCAAGTGAAGAACACATTTCTCAGCTAGAAGACAAATCCCTTAATACCACCCTGGTATGAGAAAAATCATTTAAAAAAAAAAAAAATGAGGAGAAAAAAAAAAACACCTTAGAGCTATATGGGATGATATCACAAGAAATATAAATTTGAATGGAACTCTATAACAAGAGGCCAAACAAAACAAAACAAAAACAAAAAAAACCCAAAGAGAAAATTGTTGAGGACTTGCTAACAATAAATTTCTCTAATATTGTGAAACACGAAAAGATATTCATCCAAATAGCTCAACAAACTCAATAGGTTAGACCCCAAGAGAAAAATTCCCAAGACATATAATAAACTTTCTAAAACCAAAGATAAAGAATTTTGAGAGCAGCTCAGATAAAATAAAATGTTACCTAAAAGAAGTGCAAAAACGTCAAGGAGGCCACATGTTCTGACATCCTCTAATCTCACAAGAGGAAGACAGCAGTAACCGAAGGCCTATTACTGCAAGGCCAGACATGCTGCCTCCCTCCAGCCCTTTCACCAACCGTTCCTCCCAAAGCACCCACCACCTCTCTCCTGGGTTCGATAATTCACTGCAGTGGCCACACAGAACTCACAGATTACAGGGTTTATTAGGGAAGCACCAGGCTACAACTCAAGTTCAGGAAGAACGCTCAGTCTCTCTCCCAGCCCACCGTCCCTCAGCCGAGAGTCTCTCACAGTCTCTTTCCCAGCAGTGCTGGTCCCTCGGTGTCTCACTCAGCAATGCGTTGTCTCAGGAGCCTGTGTCTCTTTCAGCAGCAAGTCTTCCTCCACCAGCAGTCTGAGAGAGTTCCGCCTCCAGGAGGTCTCCTTTAGAACCCGCAGGGTGGTCAAACTAGCCAATTATGGCATCAGAATTCTAAGCACCTGCGAGAGAGTGGGAACCTCCCAGAACATTGTTTTGTGCCACTCCCAACAGAAATACTCCAGGTGGACACCTTCAGCAATCAGGAGCTCCTCAGTTGTTCATAGCAAATTCCACCTTGGAGTTTACAAAGACTTATGGGTAGAAAAGCCACAGAAAGTAATTTACTATACCACAAGAAGCAAACCATAAGATTAAGCTCTCATTTCTTAGCAGAAACCATGCAGGCAAGAAGACAATAGGATGACATATACCAATCTTGGAAGGAAAGAATTGTCAACCAAGATTTAAATATCCAGGAAAACTGTCTCAAATATTATGGTGAAATTAGGACATACCCAGACAAAGAGAAATTAAAGGAATTTGTAAAAACCAGACTAACCTTATGCTAAAGGGTGTCCTTCCAACAGAAATCCAGCAATGGAAGACACCACTCAAGATTAAGATACATGATGACACCACCAGAAACCAACCCTGAAAAAGAATTCTCAAAAGTAAAATAAGCCTACAAAAATGGAAAATAGAGAACCAGACGAGTCAACCTGTAAATTACACCAACTACAAAGCAAATGGGAGAAATCAGTAGTGTAATGGATAAAGCTTCGAAATGGAGAGGAAAATAGGATGCTATCAATACAGTACAGACTGTCCCAAGCTTAGGGAAATAAGAAATTTAATACAGGGTAACCATGAAGAAAAGTAATAAGCCTTATCAAAATAAGAAAAAAGAAAATCACAAGGATTAAGTAAACACTAAATCAACAACATTAAAGAACAGAAATCAACAACATTAAAGAACGGAGAGGGGGGGGGGAATCCTCACTAACAAAATGAACTCACCACAGAAAAATGTTAATAAAGAAACCAACGCCACTTCAAAAACCAAAAGAATGACAGTCATAAATTCATATCTATCGTTAGTTACACTGAATGCGAATGGACTAAATGCACCAGTTAAGAGAAAGACAGTGGCAGATTGGATAAGAAAACAAGACCTATCAATCTACTGCCCAGAAGAGATTCATCTTCCAAAAAAAAACCAAACCAAGAAAAAAATAACCCACCAAACTCACTGCCATTGAATCGAATCCGACTCAGTGATGTGACCCCGCCTTGGGTTTCTGAGGTGGTATCATTACGGGAGTAGATCACCCAACCTAACTTCTGAGGAGTGGCTGGTGGATTTGAATTGCCAGTCTTCTCGTTGGCAGTCAAATGTCTTAGGCACTATGCTACCTCAGACACAGAGATAAAAAAATAAATAAATAATGAAGGGATGGAAAATAATATACCAAGCTAAAGGAAACCAAAAAAGAGCAGCAGTGGCAACATTAATTTCTGATAAAATAAACTTTAAGGTGAAAACCAGCATAAGGGAAAAGAGAGTTGTATGATGATTAAAAGCGTAAAATGACCATAATAAGTAATAAGTATTTATTAATCCAATGAAAGAGCTCCAAAATACATAAAACAAACATTAACTGAATTGACAAGAGAAATAGGTGATCCCACAAGTAGTAGGAGACTGTTCTGGTTACTTAGTGCCACTCAGACAAGAATATACCACAAATGGGACAGCCTTAACAAACAGGAGTTTATTCTCTCACAATTTGGAGGCTTTAAGTCCAAGTTCAAAGTGCCAGGCTCTAGGGGCTGGGTGAAAGCCCCTCAACCTTGGGGTCCAGCTCTGCCTCCTGCTCCCAGCCCACTGGAGCTAGAGGTGTTTCTTCACTCAGACAGCTGCTGACTGCTGAGGCCGAGAAGCCCAAGGTTGACAAGTAAAAAGACACAGTTCCAATGTTACCAAACCACACGGCAGGCCATTAACTTAAGTCCATTGTAAGTCCCAAGTTCAGCAGAGCATAGCAGGCTGCTGAGCAATGACATGGCTACATGTACGGTTCAAGCATGCCATAGGCTGGAGACCATACCCAAAAGCTTCTACTTCTATACAGGAAGCAGGCCACATACCCAAAGGCAGCTACCCAGCTGCTTGTGGTAGATCCCAACATGGAGTTGATTGCCAGTCTCCTCTTGGGGATTAACTACCACCAGCTGCCCAGCCGCTCAGTCAGGCCCAGTCAAGATGACACACAAACCGCACTACCACAGAGACTTTAACAAGCCACTTTGGATGAAGGACAGAACAACTAGAAAAAAACTCAGATACGGAAGATCTCAGCATCACAATCAACCAACTCGATCTCATAGACATTATACAGAACATTCCGCCAAACAAAAATAATGCACATTCTTTTGCAGTGCACATGGGTCATTCTCCAGAATAGACCGTAAGTTAGGTTACAAAACAATTCTCCATAATTAAAAAAAAAAAAAGAAATACAAAGTATCTTCTTGGCTCACAATGTTATAAAGTTAGAAATTAATAATAGGAAAACTGGGGGTGAGGGCAAGAATCAAATACTGAATACACTGCTCAAGAACTACTGGGTAACAGAAGAAATAAAACAATTCCCAGAAACAAGTGAGAATACAACAACACACCAAAACCTTTGAGACACAGCAAAAGAAGCATTCAGAGCACAATTTGTAACAGTATATGCACATATCAAAAAGGAACCAAAATCAACACCTTAACCCAAGAACTCCAGCAATTGGGGGGTGGGGGAAGGAAGACTATAGTCTCAAGAAAGAAAAGTCAAAGCAGAAATAAACGAAGCAGAAAACAATAGAAAATAAAGAAAAGACTAGAAGCTTGTTCTTCAAAAAGAGTAACAAAATCAACAAACCACTGGCAAATTTAACTAAGAAAGGAGAAAATACAAATAACATGAATACTACATGAAATGGGTGACATCCAAACAGAACCAACTGAAATAAAGAGGATAATAACAGTAACATGAAGAAGGTACACCAACATATTTGGGAAAAAAAAGAAAACACACACACACACAAGTCCTGGCCCAGATTGCATTACCGGAGAATTCTAGCAAACGAGAAAATCTGACACCTATCCTATTCAAACTATTTTAGAACATATAGTGGCAGGACACAAGGTCAACATACAAAAATCAGTTAGATTCCTCTACATCAACAAAGAGATCTCTGAAAAGGAAATAAGGAAAACAACACCATTTACAACAGCTACCAAAAAGATTAAATAAATACTTAGGAACAAATCTTACCAGGTACAAAAAAGACCTATATAAAGTGTTAAAGAATGATGAGGAATTCACAGATCACCTCATATTGTGGAAGAACTTGGGAGGACATTATGCTGCGTGAAATAAGCATATCACAGAAGGATAATTATTCCATGACTCTGTTATTATAAAAAGTCAAGGAAAGGCTTACAGAGGGAAGGAAATTTTCTTTGTTGGTTACCAGGGATGGAAGGGGCGGGGAGGGAAAGTTACTATAGTTAAGATACATGTGTTGATCTGAGCGAAGAGAAAAAACAATATAACAAAATTGAGAGAGCAGCACAATATCACTAAAGAAAAACAAGACAGAGGTGCACACAAGGCAGGGAAAACAAAGGTAAATACCAGTATATGCACAATACTACACTGTCAGTAATAACAAACACTAATCTATGGGTGGCTACTTAGGTGGACAGGCAAGAAGATCAGGTATTGGTAGGCAAATGGGAGTATAGTTATGACCATACTCCGGTTTTAGGAGCCCTGGTGGCATAGTGCCTAAAGCATTTGACTGCTAACCAAGAGGCTGGCTGTTCAAACACACTAGCTACTCCTCGGAAGGAAGAGTGGACAATCTACTTCCATAGAGATAACGCCTCAGAAACCCAAGGAGGGGTCGCTGTGAATCAGCTCCAACTCAATGGCAGTGAGTTTGCACTTTTATACTTAGGTTTGGCAAATGATACTCCCATGTATGTATTTGTATGTGCTATAAAAATGTTCATATCCATTATAGACCTAGCAGGGAAGAAAGTTAGGATAATGTCTTAGCCAGAACCAAGTACCTGAAGAAGTGAGTTCCTGAGCCTGTGGGCTCAGGAGTAGCTGCAAGGGAAATATAAGTCAAATGACAGCATAAAACACAAAAACATTGCTTTACATCCTTTGTTGAGTAGCCACTGGGGTCTTCAAAGCTTGCAAGCTGCCATCTGAGATGCAACTAATGGTATGTCCTTGTCCAGAGCAAAGAAGAGTGAAAAAAATCAAAGATGTATAGAAACAAATTAGACCGACCACAGGAACCTCAGCCTACATGACCCTGAGACCAGAACTAGATGATGCTCAGCTACCAATGCCAGCCATTTGGAAAGGGATCAAAATTGGAAATCCTGGATAGAGCAGGAGGAGAAATGTGGAACAAACTTCAAAAACTTAAATGCCAGGATTACTAGTCTAATAGAGACTGTCAAATCCCCAAGACTGTGACCGAGTCACCCTTGGGGACTGGAATTAGACTCACTCCCATGGCTCAGCTTGCAGCCAAATAATAGACAGGCATATGAGCTGAACAACTATACTCCTTAAAACAGTCAACCATGGGAGATCCGAAGGGCAGCACTTGCACAGGGACAAAGTAGGGATGCAGGAACACATAGATAAGGACACAGGGAAGGGGTAACCACAGGGAAGAGGGAAGAGGAGAGTTGTTACACTGCGGGGATTGTAAGCAGTATCACAAAGCAAAATGTGTACGAACTGTTGAATGTAAAATGAATCTGCTTTGTAAAATTGCACCCAAATCATAATAAGTTATGAAAAATAAAAACATACCAACATTACTTCTCTCATCATAACCAGCTATCATGCCAACTAAAGTTATCTGTACAGGGAATAGGCTACAAAATTTCTCATTAAGCTAGTGGTGAATATTAAACTTTAAATGCCATCTACAGCATCCTCCCTATTCCCCCACCCCCCATGTTAGATAAAATGTGGTTCTTCCTGTGCCAGAATCACCTGGGAATCTAATAAAAATTCAAATTTCAAACCCCCACCCCAGAAATACTGAATTACAATTTTTTTGGGGGGCAGAGGGTACAACAATCTGTGTTTTAAACAAATTCCTCTGTTGCTTCCTAAGCATACACCATTTGAAAATCTTTGGTGGGTAGTTCACTAAGACAGATACTCAAGTTCCTTCTCTGCTTCTACATAGCTGTGTGACCTTGAACAAGTCATTTAATGCTTCAGAGTCTCACTCCACTCTTGTATAGGGAGGAAGATCACATCAGCCTTGCTTGCTATGAAGTGGTATGCAGGTTGAAATGAAGTAACAGATGAAAAATTGCTCTGTAAACTACAAAGCATGGTGTTTGTGTAAAATAATATTCTTATTGTTGTGGCTATGTAGTCACCCTCTTCCTCCTTATCCAATTCATTTGACTTATGATGCCATGGGTAGCAATTACATGTGAAACATGGGGCAGAGATCTGCAAGGTGTTTGATGTCTTGACTCGAAGTCTGCTTTAAGCTCATAATTGCAGATTACTGAAAGGGATGCATCTGTCTGCAAGCTTTTCAAGATTCATTGGCTTGTAAAATTTTTCTTTATGATATAGTCCATGTTTTGAATCTGCTGTATTTATTCACTACTATATGGAAAATAAGATATAAGATTTCAGGTGGGAAATCCTCTGCACTCAGCCATGATGAATTACAGCCAGTATCAATGGCTCTTGCAAAAATAAGAAATTATGTCTGTTTCACATGCATATCCTTTAGGACTGATAAATAAAATGTATAGTTCTTGATTTTAAAATAATACTGACAAATACATTTGATCCAATAACAGCTATTAGGGAAGAATATATTCATGGAGAGCTATACGCATTTTATATACATCCATCCCAATCTTAGAAATGAGGGGAAAAATATGACATAGTACATATAACCAAATTGTAAACTAAAAAGGAAAAGGGAAGAGGAAGCAGTGTCAGGTTTGCCCTCAGTCTTACAGAACTAGCAATTCCATCCAATAATTGTACATGAACAGAGACAAAAGTAACATCCAAACAATGGCTGGAAGATAACAAAATCAAAATGGTTAGAAAACACTATATGCACTTGATTGTAGTATTCATTCAGAATATTCACTGTTTCTCCTTTCCAGACCCATTGCTTTCAGGCCAAATACTACAATTCATCCTAGCTGGAGGATATACTTCTGACTCTTAGTATCACCCTTGGCCATGAAACTTGCTTTAGCCAATGGAAGTGAGGAGAAGTGCTGCAGTGTAGTAAATTACTTAGTGTGGCTTTTCTCCCCATAAGTCTTTGTAAACTCCAAGGTGGGATTTTCTATGAGCAACTGAGGAGCTCCTGATTGCTGAAGTTGTCCACCTGGAGTATTTCTTTTGTGAGTGGCACAAAACAATGTTCTGGGAGGTGCCCACTCTCACATGCTTAGAGTTCTGATGCTATGATTGGCTAGTTTGACCACCCTGCCGGGCTCAAAAGAAGTCCTCTTAGAGGCAGAACTCTCTCTGACTGCTGGTTGAGGAAGACGTGCTGCCGAAAGAGACACACGCCCCTGAAAGAGACATGTGCTGCTGGGAAAGACGCAAGAGACACGCATTGCTGAGTGAGACACCGAGGGACCAGCACTGCTGGGAAAGAGACTGTGAGAGACTGTTGGATGAGGGAGAGTGGGCTGGGAGAGAGACTAAGTATTCTTCCTGAACTTGAGTTGTAGCCTGGTGCTTCCCTAATAAATCCCGTAATCCGTGAGTTCTGTGTGGCCACTGCAGCGAATTACCGAACCCAGAGGAGAGGTGGTGGGTGCTTTGGGAGGAACGGTTGGTGAAAGGGCTGGAGGGAGGCAGCATGTTTGGCCTTGCAGTAATAGGCCTTGCGCTATTGATGGTGATTCTTCCTTCCTCTTGTAGGGTTCTAGGAGGTCAGAACATATGGCCTCCTTGCCGTTTTTGCAAGTGATCATTCCATTTTGGAGCAGAAGCTTTGAGCATGAATGTCTTGTTCTGCAATCACTTTTACCCTCCTGCTACAAGAAGGAAGCTGCTTCAGATACCCTTTCAGTCTGGATCATACATGAAGATAAGGAACAGAGCTGATATTGACCTGCCATTGTCATGTTACATACGTGAGAAATAGCTTTTATTTTTGTGAACTACTAAGATATTTTGAGGTTGCTTGTTACTGTACCATAATCTAGCGAGAACTAGCTAATGCAATATTTATCCCACTGTCCTATAGCCTTCTTTACCTACAATCAAAACATAAATACAGCAAGAAACTTTGGCCAAAAGAATACATTAGTTTTGATGTCTCGGACCATGAAATGTGTAGCTGATTGGCTGGAAAAGAAGAATCCTTTTCACAAATTCAGCCTAGAAGTACTTGATTACCAGCATAGCAGAAGATTAACCTATTAGGGGAATTAAGGACTATGATTACAAATGTTGGCCAAAAGAAATAAAAACTTCCATTAGCCATAGTGACCTGTGTAGTCTATTTGTAGTTAGATTTATTTTTTTCCTCTTGGTTTGCTTTGATTATCTCTTGGAATACACAAATATTTTTTATTTTCCTCTGTATTGGCTTTTAACTATATTTTATATAAAAATTTTTTGTGGTTTTTGTTAGGTGCCGTTGAGTCATCTCTCATAGTGACCCTATACACAGCAGAACAAAACACTGCCCAGTCCAGCAGCAGCTCCATGATGCTGTACTTGATCCCGTTGCTGTAGCCACTGTGTCAATCCATCTCATTGAGGGCCTTCCCCTCTTTTGCTGACCCTACACCTTACCAAGTATGATTATCCTTCTCCAGGGAATGGCATCTTCTGACAACATGACCAAAGTATGTGAGA
>NW_006921767.1:3543997-3544678 GCF_000298275.1 Orycteropus afer afer | reverse complement strand
ACTTCTCTCAGTGCAGCTTTGACTTCTTCCTTCAATACCATTGGTTCTTTATCATATGCCACCTCCATATGAAATGGATGAAGACTGACCAGTTCTTTTTGGTACAGTGACTCTGTGTATTCCTTCATCTCCCTTTGATGCTTCCTACATCATAAAATATTTTGCCCATAGAATCTTTCAATATTGCAACTCGAGACTTAAATTTTTTCCTCAGTTCTTTCAGCTTGAGAAATGCCAAGCATGTTCTGCCCTTTTGGTTTTCTAACTCCAGGTCTTTGGACATTTCATTGTAGTAATTGACTTTGTCTGCTCAAACTGCTCTTTGAAATCTTCTGTTCAGCTCTTTTATGTTGTCATTTCTTCCATTTGCTTTAGCTACTCTTCACTCAAGGGCAAGTTTCAGAATCTCTTCAGACAACCATTTTGGTCTTTTCTTTCTTTCTCATCTTTTTAATGACATCTTGCTTTCTTCATGGATGATGTTCTTGATGTCATCCCACAATTCAGGTTTTCAGTCATTGGTGTTCAATGCATCAAATCCATTCTTTCGATGGTCTCTAAATTCAGGAGGGATATAATCAAGAGGTCATATTTTGGCTCTCATGGGCTTGTTTTAATTGTCTTCAAGTTGAACTTGCATATGAGCAGTTGATGGTCTGTTCCACAATCAGCTCCTGGCCT
>NW_006921767.1:3541741-3543252 GCF_000298275.1 Orycteropus afer afer | reverse complement strand
CAGCTGTTTCTCCTCAATTTGAGTCATACCATGTCAGCAAATGGAGGTCCTGAAAGCTTTACTTTATCCATATTATTAAGGTTGGTTCTACTCTGATTAGGCAGCTCTTTCCTAGTCATATTTTGAGTGCCTTTCAACCTAAGGAGCTCATCTTCCTGCACTATATTGGACAATGTTTCCGGGCTATTCATAAAGTTGCCCAGTAATGTATCAGACGGTGTTTCTCTGCTATTCATAAGGTTTCCCTGGCCAATTGTTTTGAGAAGTGGATGTCCTTTTCCTTTTTCTTAGTCTGTCTCTTTCTGTAAGTTGCATTGCAAGCTATGCACCATGTGAAACCCTGCTGGCATTTGAAACACCAGTGGCACAGCCTCAAGCCTCACAAAATTCTTTTAGTTGCCGAGACTTCAGTATGCATCCTTGACTTATTACTAAAACAAAAATAAAACAAACCAGTTCCCATCAAGTTGATTCAGACTCATGGTGAATCCATGTTCATCAGAACAGAACTGTGGAACATTTGGATTTTCAGTGGCTGATTCTTTGGAAGCAGATCACTAGGGTTATCTTCTGAAGCACCTCTGTTGGACTCAAACTGCTAGCCTTTCAGTTTATAGCCAAGCACAGTAAACATTAGCACCACCTAGGGATTCCACCATTATACTTTGTTGCTGTTGTTGCTTTTCAAGTCAATTTTGACTCATAGTGTAGCCATGTGACAGAACTGCCCCCATAGGGTTTTACAGGCTGTAATTGGTATAGGAACAGATCGCCAGGTCCTTCTGCACTTCAGGCCTTTCTCAAGAGCTCCTGGATTGTTCAAATGGCCAATCTTTAGGTTACCAGCTGAGCACTTAATAAGCCATACTCTCTCACTGCCATTGAGTAGATTCCTACCCATGGTGAGCCCCTTTTGGTTTCTGAGGTGGTAACTCTTTATGGAAGTAGATTTCCCCATTTTCCTCCTGTAGAGTGGCTGCTGGGTTTGAATCACCAACCTTCTGGTTAGCTGTCAAATGCCTTAGGCACTATGCCACCAGAGCTCCTTAATCAATGAGCCGTAGGACAAGACAAACTGAATCCCTGCTAAGTGTAATAGAAAGAGAGGTAGGTGGTGCCACAAGCACATATAATACCCACAGCTGTTGAGTCTATTCTGACCCTAAAGCACAGCACAGAGCTGCCCATAGGTTTTCCAAGGCTATAAATCTTTATGGAAGTAGGCTGGCTTGTCTTTCTCCCACCAAGTGGCTAGTGGGTTTGAACTAACAATCTTTTGATTAGCAATCACAGTGCCACCAGAGCACCTGAGAGCATATAATAGGGATATGGAAACTAGCTGGGGAGGGGGCAGCTTTGTGGAGGAAGTAATGATTTGGCTAAAAGCTAGATGATGAGTGGGAGGTGCTCTTACCACAGCCAGGTGTCTTTCAAAGCACTTTGTTACATAGCAGGTTCCTTACTCCTAAGAGAGTACAGACCACCCCGGAGTCAGTGAGTCGGCACAAAGG